>NC_060119.1:781387479-781589615 GCF_021461395.2 Schistocerca americana | reverse complement strand
CCATACACAAAGTGAAATAAGCTGTAAAAGAAATAAATAAAAACATCAAGAATAGAATGATGAAACTTTGTATGTATTCTTCCCATCACCGACTTTTATTTTCCATCCAAAGTGGGAGTTATCAATCTTAAATAAGGAGTTTATATGTGCTGCTGAAGATGATTCCAACTTCTGAATAATTCTTAATCAAAATTAATGTTTGAAATATCTATGACCATTAATCTATTTGAAATGTACTGATATCTGTATCTGGCTATCAATGAAAATTAATAAACACATTTACAGCTGAGAAAAAAAAAAACTGTTATCTGGTCTCAACAGAAAATGTCACTGGTTACAAAATTTCTCAACCCAAATACTGAATAAAAGATTATTTAGTAATTTGTAGAGCCTGCAATAGAGTGGGTGGAGGGGAGAGTGGGAGAGGGGAGAGTGGGGAGACGGGAGAGTGGGGAGAGAGGGGGAGACGGGAGAGTGGAGAGTGGGGAGAGAGGGGGAGACGGGAGAGTGGGGAGAGAGGGGGGAGACGGGAAGAGTAGGGAGAGAGGGGGGGAGACAGGAAGAGTAGGGAGAGAGGGGGGAGACGGGAAGAGTGGGGAGAGGGGAGAGTGTGGAGTGGGAAGAGTGGGGGGAGAGAGGTGAGAGTGGGGGGGAGAGGGGGAGAGAGTTGGGAGAATGGGGGAGAGTGGGGGAGATAGTGGAGGAGAGAGTGGGAGAGAGTGGGGGAGATAGTGGAGGAGAGAGTGGGAGAGAGTGGGGGAGATAGTGGGGGAGAGAGTGGGAGAGAGTGGGGGAGATAGTGGAGGAGAGAGTGGGAGAGAGTGGGGGCGAGGGGAGACCATGGGGGGGGAGTGGGGCGAGAGGGGGGGGAGTGGGGGCGAGAGGGGGGGGAGTGGCGCGAGGGGGGGAGGGGCGCGAGGGAGAGGGGCAAGGGGGGGAGTGGGGCGAGGGGGGGAGTGGGGCGAGGGGGGGGGGGAGTGGGGCGAGGGGGGGAGTGGGGCGAGGGGGGGGGAGTGGGGCGAGGGGGGCGGGAGTGGGGCGAGGGGGGGGAGTGGGGCGAGGGGGGCGGGAGCGGGGGGGAGGGGGGGGAGAGCGTGGCGAGGGGGGAGCGGGGCGAGGGGGGGAGAGTGGGACAAGTGGGGGGGAGAGTGGGGGGGAGAGTGGGGGGGGAGAGTGGGGGGGAGTGGGGGGGGAGTGGGGGGGAGTGGGGGGGGAGAGTGGGGGGAGAGTGGGGGGGAGAGTGGGGGGGCGAGTGGGTGGGGGGAGTGGGGGGGCGAGTGGGTGGGGGGGAGTGGGGGGGCGAGTGGGTGGGGGGAGTGGGGGGGGCGAGTGGGGGGGGGGGGGGAGTGGGGGGGGGCGAGTGGGGGGGGAGTGGGGGGGGCGAGTGGGGGGGGCGAGTGGGGGGGGAGTGGGGGGGGGGGGGGGGGAAGTGGGGGGGGGCGAGTGGGGGGGAGTGGGGGGGCGAGTGGGGGGGGGGGGGTGAGAGTGGGGCGAGAGGGGGGTGAGAGTGGGGCGAGAGGGGGGGTGAGAGTGGGGGCGAGAGGGGGGGAGAGAGTGGGGCGAGAGGGGGGAGAGAGTGGGGCGAGGGGGGGGGTGAGAGTGGTGCGAGGGGGGGTGAGAGTGCGGCGAGGGGGGGGGGGGGGGGGTGGGGGGGGGCGAGGGGGGGTGAGGGGGGGTGTGAGGGGGGGGGTGAGGGGAGCGAGGGGGGGGGGTGAGAGGGGGCGAGGGGGGGGGGTGAGAGGCGAGGGGGAGGTACGGGGCGAGGGGAGGGGAGGTACGGGGCGAGGGGAGGGGAGGTACGGGGCGAGGGGAGGGGAGGTACGGGGCGAGGGGAGGGGGAGGTACGGGGCGAGGGAGGGGAGGGAGGTACGGGGCGAGGGGAGGGGAGGTACGGGGCGAGGGGAGGGGAGGTACGGGGCGAGGGGAGGGGAGGTACGGGGCGAGGGGAGGGGAGGTACGGCGGGAGGGGAGGGGAGGTACGGCGGGAGGGGAGGGGAGGTACGGCGGGAGGGGAGGGGAGGTACGGCGGGAGGGGAGGGGAGGTACGGCGGGAGGGGAGGGGAGGTACGGCGGGAGGGGAGGGGAGGTACGGCGGGAGGGGAGGGGAGGTACGGCGGGAGGGGAGGGGAGGTACGGCGGGAGGGGAGGGGAGGTACGGCGGGAGGGGAGGGGAGGTACGGCGGGAGGGGAGGGGAGGTACGGCGGGAGGGGAGGGGAGGTACGGCGGGAGGGGAGGGGAGGTACGGCGGGAGGGGAGGGGAGGTACGGCGGGAGGGGAGGGGAGGTACGGCGGGAGGGGAGGGGAGGTACGGCGGGAGGGGAGGGGAGGTACGGCGGGAGGGGAGGGGAGGTACGGCGGGAGGGGAGGGGAGGTACGGCGGGAGGGGAGGGGAGGTACGGCGGGAGGGGAGGGGAGGTACGGCGGGAGGGGAGGGGAGGTACGGCGGGAGGGGAGGGGAGGTACGGCGGGAGGGGAGGGGAGGTACGGCGGGAGGGGAGGGGAGGTACGGCGGGAGGGGAGGGGAGGTACGGCGGGAGGGGAGGGGAGGTACGGCGGGAGGGGAGGTACGGCGGGAGGGGAGCTACGGCGGGAGGGGAGGTACGGCGGGAGGGGAGGTACGGCGGGAGGGGAGGTACGGCGGGAGGGGAGGTACGGCGGGAGGGGAGGTACGGCGGGAGGGGAGGTACGGCGGGAGGGGAGGTACGGCGGGAGGGGAGGTACGGCGGGAGGGGAGGTACGGCGGGAGGGGAGGTACGGCGGGAGGGGAGGTACGGGGGGAGGGGAGGTACGGGGGGAGGGGAGGTACGGGGGGAGGGGAGGTACGGGGGGAGGGGAGGTACGGGGGGAGGGGAGGTACGGGGGGAGGGGAGGTACGGGGGGAGGGGAGGTACGGGGGGAGGGGAGGTACGGGGGGAGGGGAGGAACGGGGGAGTGGAGGAACGGGGGAGTGGAGGAACGGGGGAGGGGGGGGTACGGGGGAGGGGAGGAACGGGGGGAGGGGAGGAATGGGGGGAGGGGAGAGTTGGGGAGGGGAGGTATATGGATGGGAGGTATGGGGAGGGGAGATATGGGGAGGGGAGGTGGGGGCAGAGGAGATGGGGGGAGGGGAGATGTGGGGAGGGTAGATGGGGGGAGGGGAGATGTGGGGAGGGTAGATGGGGGGAGGGGAGATGGGGGGAGGGGAGATGGGGAGTATGGAGATGGGGGGTGGGGAGTTGGGGGGTGGGGAGTTGGGGGGTGGGGAGTTGGGGGGGTGGGGAGTTGGGGGGGTGGGGAGTTGGGGGGTGGGGAGATGGGGGGAGGGGAGATGGGGGGAGGGGAGATGGGGGGAGGGGAGATAGGGAGGGGAGATAGGGAGGGGAGATAGGGAGGGGAGATAGGGAGGGGAGATAGGGAGGGGAGATAGGGAGGGGAGATAGGGAGGGGAGATAGGGAGGGGAGATAGGGAGTGGAGATAGGGAGTGGAGATAGGGAGGGGAGATGGGGAACAGGGAGGGGAGAGGGTGGATGGGAGAGGGGAGATGGGGAACAGGGAGGGGAGAGGGTGGATGGGAGAGGGGAGATGGGGAATGTGGAGGGGAGAGGTGTGATTGGGAGGGGAAAGGGGGTATGGGCAGTGGAGAAGGGATGAGGAATGGAGAGGCGATGGAGAGTGGACCGGGGAAGGGGAGGGGAGAGGTGGAGGGGAGTGGGAGAGGTGGAGGGGAGAGGTGGAGTGGAGAGGGGGTATGAGGGGAGAGGGGGGATGATGGGATAGGGGGGGAGGGGAGGGGCAGGAGAGAGTGGGGGCAGGAGAGAGAGAGAGGGGAGCAGGAGAGAGAGAGGGGGGCAGGAGAGAGAGGGGTGGGGGCAGGAGAGAGAGGGATGGGGGAAGGAGTGAGAGGGGGGCAGTAGAGAGAGAGAGGGGGGGCAGTAGAGAGAGAGAGGGGGGCAGTAGAGAGAGAGGGGGGCAGTAGAGAGAGGGGTGGCAGTAGAGAGAGAGGTGGGGCAGTAGAGAGAGAGGGGGGGCAGTAGAGAGGGGGGGCAGGAGAGAGAGGGGGGGCAGTAGAGAGAGAGGGGGGGCAGTAGAGAGAGAGGGGGGTCAGTAGAGAGAGAGAGAGGGGGGGCAGGGGAGAGAGAGAGGGGGGCAGGGAGAGAGAGAGGGGGGCAGGGGAGAGAGAGGGGGGCAGGGGAGAGAGAGGGGGGCAGGGGAGAGAGAGGGGGGCAGGGGGAGAGAGGGGGGCAGGGGAGAGAGAGGGGGGCAGGGGAGAGAGAGAGAGAGAGAGAGAGAGAGAGAGAGAGAGAGAGAGAGAGAGAGAGAGAGAGGAGGGATTGGGAGGGAGGGAGGGGGAGAGAGGTGGGGGAGGGAGGGAGCGGGAGAGAGGTGGTGGAGTGATGAGGGGGTGAGAGGTGGGCGAGGGAGGAAGGGGAGAGGGGAGTGGGAGAGAGGTGGGGGAGAGAGGTGGGGGAGAGAGGTGGGGGAGAGAGGTGGGGGAGAGAGGTGGGGGAGAGAGGTGGGGGAGAGAGGTGGGGGGAGAGAGGTGGGGGGAGAGAGGTGGGGGGAGAGAGGTGGGGGGAGAGGAGGGGGGAGAGGAGGGGGGGAGAGGAGGGGGGGAGAAGAGAGAGGAGGGGGACAGAAGAGAGAGGAGGGGGAGAGAAGAGAGAGGAGGGGGAGAGAAGAGAGAGGAGGGGGAGAGAAGAGAGAGGAGGGGGAGAGAAGAGAGAGGAGGGGGAGAGGAGAGAGAGGAGGGGGAGAGGAGAGAGAGGAGGGGGAGAGGAGAGAGAGGAGGGGGAGAGAGGAGGGGGAGAGAGGAGGGGGAGAGAGGAGGGGGAGAGAAGAGAGAGGAGGGGGAGAGAAGAGAGAGGAGGGTGAGAGAAGAGAGAGGAGGGGGAGTGAGGAGGGGGAGAGAGGAGGGGGAGAGAGGAGGGGGAGAGAGGAGGGGGAGAGAGGAGGGGGAGAGAGGAGGGGGAGAGAGGAGGGGGTGAGAGGAAGGGGTGAGAGGAAGGGGTGAGAGGAAGGGGTGAGAGGAAGGGGTGAGAGGAAGGGGTGAGAGGAAGGGGTGAGAGGAAGGGGTGAGAGGAGGGAGGTGGAGTGAGGAGGGAGGGAGAGGGGAGGGAGAGGGGAGGGAGGGGGGGGAGGGAGGGGGGAGTTGGGGGAGGTGTGAGGGATGGAGTTGGGTGAGGGTGGATGGGCGGGGGAGGTGGCAGTTCAAAATTCAGAATATTTCAACAGCACAACAAATAGGTACATAATGCCTTTTAATTAGATAGTATGATTTTGTTTGCAAAGGAACTGGGAATTCCCTTTAACGACACAAACATTACTCAGCACCTAAAACGCATGAAAGGTGGTGACATCCTCATCCAAAACTACAAATGGTAATGATTATGTAACATGTAAGTAAATTACGTGAAAATTGTACTGGAAAGAAAAAGAAGTATGAGAGGTAGCTGTTGCTTTTATAGCTCACAACATGTTCATCAACTTGTTTCAGTTTAAGACTGTGTCTTTCGGAAACCAATGCTCTCTTAACTCTTGAAATGAAAACTGTCTCTCAAAGGCACACACCCAAGTTCCACCAAGTGACTGTATTTTTACTTGTATTACTTCCTTCTTCCTATGCTCTTCTCAATTCTGTTTTACATCCCCCTCTTTCTCATCATTTATACTTGTTATCTTCATTGACCTCTACCTTTCCATCTGATACCATTATTTTTCTTTTATTGCCAACTTTATTTTTCCTCCTCCTCTAACCCCATGCTCATTTTTTCAGCATTTTTAATGTCTGGTTATTAACTTCACCTAGTGAGTTCTTCATATTTCACTAGTAGTCTTTCACTGGAGCAATATTAGTATCACAAAACAATAAACTTTATTGTTCTTTTACTTCCCATGTCTTATATTCTGACTGACCACTGAATCATGACAGAATGAGATTAAAAATATCTCATCAGCAATGAGGTGATTAAAGACAGGCTACAAGCCCATATAGTGCAAGGATGGGGCTGAATCAGTGCATTTGCCTTTATCCATTTAAGGAAGCAACCCAAATTCTAGAAGTTGTTGGTTGAATGGGAATTTAAATCCTACTTCTTTTCAAAGCAAATCTATTGCCTTAACTACTGTGTTACCTAGCTTGGTACTGACTCATACAAAAATCAACTCTTAACAGTTGCTTGCACACTAGGCAGAATTTTGCAGGCATCAAAAATCATGCATTTAAATACAAAACAATTTAATTTTCCACACAAAAAGATGAATTAAAATCTTAATGTCAATATTTCATTATCCAGGCTATGTTATTTCTTGTCCTTTAAGAAATTTCAATGAAAATCAAGATAAGATTTCATAGAAATGACGAGATATATATGTGGTATTCCACTTTAAGATATTTTAAAATGTGTTACACTTCAACAAGAAATCAGAGTAAAGATGTGACCCCCCCCTTTTTTTTACATACTTGACATATTAACAGAGATGAAAGTCAAATGTGCCAAAAAATCATCAGATTGCATTGGCCTCAGCAGCCAATGTATAGATATTTAACCAGCTGTTCCATTAAATCATCATTCTCATTCATGGTGCTCCTGTGCTGGTAACAGCTAGAGCTACATGAAATTTGCATACGCTATAAACATGAAATTTTTTCCAAAGTGTAAAAAATGTTACTCCAACACTTCTTGGGTATAGTGCGTCATGTTTTAATTTCAGTTTGCAGGAGCAATTCAATGCCTGCCCAAAAGGAGAAGGTTTTTACTTTCATGATAAAAATTCTTTTACATGTAGCTTTCGTAATGTGAAACTCAACTAGAAGGAGCAGGACAATTTAGAAATAAACGTTGAAAGTGCTAGTCACAAGACAAACAAAGTGGCTGCAGGAGCTTCATCTAAAAGGCTGGCTGCTATGGGTGAGATGCTAGGCAATGCCTAAAAACCAAAACTGAGGATGGATCTAAGCACCACAACAAAATTGAAATGTGTTTACAGGCAAACATCCTATTGACGGAACTAGATAATCAGAATGAGATTTTCACTCTGCAGCGGAGTGTGCGCTGATATGAAACTTCCTGGCAGATTAAAACTGTGTGCCCGACCGAGACTCGAACTTGGGACCTTTGCCTTTCGCGGGCAAGTGCTCTACCATCTGAGATACCGAAGCATGACTCACGCCCGGTACTCACAGCTTTACTTCTGCCAGTATCTCGTCTCCTACCTTCCAAACTTTACAGAAGCTTCTGTAAAATTTGGAAGGTAGGAGACGAGATACTGGCAGAAGTAAAGCTGTGAGTACCGGGCGTGAGTCGTGCTTCGGTAGCTCAGATGGTAGAGCACTTGCCCACGAAAGGCAAAAGTCCCGAGTTCGAGTCTCGGTCGAGCACACAGTTTTAATCTGCCAGGAAGTTTCAGAACTAGATAATGTTTAAGTTACGTCTTTTTTAAAAATAATATGTACTCAGTGTTTGTTGTACATTCGGTTCAGGTAGACTTGATGAGAATGTGTCGGTGTAGTGACTAAATGCAAGAAGAAATCAAAGACGCTGTGAAAGATGTTCCTATTGTCATTACTGCTGACAAAACTTGTGACAAAAATGGAAGGTGTGTATTTGCTGTTTTTTCAGACTACTGGTGTTACAGAATAGAAACTGCATCTGGCTTCCTGTAACTTTTTAGAAGTTGCTAACAGATTTACCTGTACCCAGGCCATAGTAAACACCCTAAAAGACTTCAGCATTAAAAATGAAAATGTTTTGCTTTCAGTATCAAACACTGAACTAAGTTCTGATGCATTTAAAAAATTGACTGGCAACCATTTAATACATTTCAAATGTTGGGAACACAAAATGAATTAAGTAGGTGACATCCTCGTGAAAGATCTAAAGGAGCTAAATTTTATTGACAGTAAAGTGGAAATGACATTTCCGCACTCCCACAAAATGAAAAGTGCATATATTCACTTTCTTCAATAGAAATTTCCTCACCCATCAACAAGATGTTTTCCTGGTCCAATAATAAGATGGAATTCTCAGTTCCATGCAGTGCAGTACTTGGACACACACTTATCGGTAATCACTGAATTTTTCAGATAATTCGAAAACAAAAATGCTACCATTGAGCTCATTCTTGATCATTTCAAAAATGAAGCTGTGTCAGATTAAGACTTTTTACAATACAAATTTGTAAGTGACCCATGTGCTAGCATTGTCAGTTTAATTACAACACTAGAAGGCATGATTTACCCATTTGCACATTTGCTGTGGGTAGAGACTGGAAGTAACAAATTACTACTGAAAAGAAATTCTGAATGTTGTTTTTCAACAAACACTATTAATTATTTTGACACACTCCAAATCGAGGCACAGAAAGCATCTGCAAAAAATTGTCTCAAATCTGCTGCTATGAAAAGTTTACAAAAGCTATGTGAACACACTATACCACACAAAGCTATTATTTTTTAAAAGAACATTGGTGGCAAGCTCTTCAATACTGTAGTTTGCGGTGCAAAGCTATATTTGAATGATTCTGCTGTTGTTAATACAGCAGAAAAAAGTCCGAAAGTTGAAACCATTCCATCTGACATTTTTTGACGCATTTTCATCAATTCATCAACACACTGTCTGAAACATGATGAAAAGCCTAATACAGTGCAACCTCTACTCTGTGAAAAGCTTAAACATGATGAATTTGGAAGAGCTGCTTTATCTGGAATGTGTAAACCTGCCAAAAGTGTGGAGACAGAGAGCTACATCTCAATGTACAATTTAGTTATACATGACAGGAGGTGGTCAATAAAGCCAGACAGTTTGGAAACAACTTCAATTATTGCATTGAATACATAAAAATTTGTATGTAGGCCTATAATATATGTTAATTTGAATGAGAACTAATGCTGTGGTGTTGCATTAGAGAGATAATCAATTTTCTCAATTTTTTAAAAAGAAAACTGGATAGTGAAAAAAAATCCATTTTTAAGGTAAGAATTTTATATTTATATGATGCATAAAGACACCAAAAAATATAATGCCAAATTCAAATTTCAAAGTGCTACATTTTTAACATTTATTTGCTGATTCACATAGCTCTAGTAATAATGCATCCCTCCTAATGAACTGATCAAAATAATAAATGAAAATGCAGTTTTTTAACAGGAGTTCTTTTTCTTTATACGAAAATGATGAAGTTGCCCCTAGACTTTGAAAAATGCAATTCTTTGATATGTATGGTTATATTGGTAAATATATGCCCTTGCCGCCTTCTGACTTTGAACTGACTTATCCAGGCAGTAACAGGGGAGCCATTAGTTTAACGCCAACTCCGAACTGTGGTGGAACTTAGCATTTTTTACGCACATAAATCAATGCCGGAGGTGGCAGTAGCAGTAACCAACAGAAAAAATCTTGAGAGTGAATGGGGATTGAAGACCAAACCTTTGGAACTGTCATCTTATTCTTACTGACTGGACTACCAACACCTTACAAACACAGTAAAAATACTGTTAACTTCTACTGCCTTACAGCTTCCTCTGTAATTATGCTATTAAGAAATTTACACATTAAAATTAAAAAATGGCTCTGAGCACTATGGGACTTAACATCTATGGTCATCAGTCCCCTAGAACTTAGAACTACTTAAACCTAACTAACCTAAGGACAGCACACAACACCCAGCCATCACGAGGCAGAGAAAATCCCTGTCCCCGCCGGGAATCGAACCCGGGAACCCGGGCGTGGGAAGCGAGAACAGTACCGCACGACCACGAGATGCGGGCATTAAAATTAAACAGATATATAATTTACCAGGATGGTGGAGAAGAATGACTGCGTTGTCTTCTGTCTGAATCAGAAAGCGGCATCCAACTCCTCTCTCTCTCCGAGGAGCACATGCAGCTTGAACCATTGCAGGTTTACCAACTCCAATTGGATATTTTAACTGGGACGTTAAGTCTGCCACTTGCTTTCCATTATCAATATTCAATGCAGTTACTGCCAAAATCTGAAACAGATCATTATCCTCATATCAAAGATGGTAATAACACTGTTGACTCTGCAACACAAGACTGCTAACAAAATTATAATGAAGCTGTGCAGAAAGCACACTATGTCAGTGTACAACACGTATTTGAAGCAAAATAAAAAGGCATGGTCATGAGCTGATTCATCACTATACATAACAGGAGGGAACTGTTACTGGAATAATCTAAAACATCAACGGCATACATGTTGAGTTTAAATATCATTGTAAATGCCAACTATCTACTTCTCTTTTCAAAAGGCATAGCTAGCAAACAAGTTTGCATATGTACAAAATTTTTCAAAACAAAGTTGAGATTTAAAGCTATTTGAAGCAAGGCTCTCAAAATAAATTTTATAGAACTTTACACTGTAGGAACTACTGCAACCAGCCACAAGCTTTTTAGAAATGGTTTTATTGTACCATTACTAGTTTTGAGGCTGAGCCCATTATCAGACTGTAGTATTTATTTCTTGACAAGCTGAACATTTGTGTCCTAAACTATAACAAAGTTTTGTCAGTTACATAGTTATAAAAGGTTTTACATTGCATGTAAGCTCTATACATAGTACTTCATGAAAATATCTCTTTTACATATAATAAGGGAATCAAACCTCTCTCTTTGTATATGCAAAGAAGGGCTTTCCTTAAAGTAAGTACAACATACTGAGCGTATATACAATGTAAAACCTTTTGTAAGCTATGTAATCAAAAAACACTTATATTTTAAGACACAAATGTAGAACTTGCCAAGAAACCAACACTACTGTGTAAGCATGGGCTCAGATCCAAAACTAGCGACAGTACAGTAACATCATTTCTAAAAAACTTGTGGCTGGTTGCAGCATTTCCTACAGTATAATTTACAAAAACAGCTGTGGAGTTATCTAACAATAATGAACAAAATAATTATAAAACTTTGTTGGAAGCCACACTATATCTATTTTTGTAAAGGGCATGCACACTCAACAAAAATGAAGAATATCCCATAACTTTATTAAGGTTTTATGACTGAAGATGTTCCTGCTGACCCTTCAACACAGCTACACTGTAGTGGTTGCATGTGCCCCTACCATTATTTCTATTCCAACAAGGGCTTTCCAACATCATACAAATCTCGAAGAAAGCATAACAGTTAATAAAAACTAGATGTGAGTTTGCTCATTGCATCAACAATCAAGAAACAATGATTTGTATAAGTTGCACCAGAATGAATTGCTGTAGATCTACTGACAGCCCATACCAGCGTGGAATATTAAGTTGGGAGTTCTTGCCCTCTGTAGCCATTCATGAGCACACATTGTTCAAGAAATAAGAGGATCTACTATTATTAATGCTTGATTATAAAAAAGGAATACTATCAAAAGGATATTTCTTACGAAGTATAATTTCTTTTTTTAGTACAGATGGTATGGAAGTATTTTCAGTAGTTGTCAACCGACTTGCTTGGACTTTTCTGCATGCACAAAGAAAATATTTTGAGAGTTGTCTGCCATATCACATCACCAACAGTTACTTCATTTTGCTGTGAAGTCTTGATTACATGCAACTACAATTCTTCAATAATTTCAGGTACTTCCAAGGTTCATGGACATATATTTGCAAAAGTTGATACAATGAGCAAACTCACATCTAGTTTTTATTAACTGTTATGCTTTCTTCGAGATTTGTATGATGTTGGAAAGCCCTTGTTGGAATAGAAATAATGGTAGGCGCACATGCAACCACTACAGTGTAGCTGTGTTGAAGGGTCAGCAGGAACATCAAGAAGTTTTAAAATCAAAGCTGGACTTTCAGACAACACTTTACTTCAGAGTGAACTATTTTTTGTTTTTCTCTTTGAAGAAGAATATTGTCCAAAAGTTCAGCAATGATGTCAGTATTGTTTATTTGCCTTTTTGTAACCATTGCACTGTTAGTAACAACAACTTGTGATCCTTCACCATTTCTCTCTACCATCATCTGTCTTCTACATTTCTGACCACACTGCCTACCTTAGGGTATTTGATAGGATGTCATTGGGTAGCTTGTTCTTTGCTTCCCATCTCTTAGGTGCCAGTCATTTATGGCTGCTGTCCAACTGCTTTGAGACAATTTCCAAACAGCTTCACTTAATTTTGCAAACTTTCTCCTTGATGTCTCTTAGGCTACTGGCCAAATGAATCCCTCTATCTGGTAATATGTTTTTTCAAAATCTGAAGATGAGTCTTAAATACAATCGAAACCTGTCACTCCAATAAAAATAAATAAGTTGCGATCAAGACTGTTTTTAATCTTTAAATTGAAACTTTTATTTCCACATTTTGCTATGTTGATTACAAGATTTCCACAACTAAGCAGCTGGTAAATGTTTGGTCCTCTTGAGGTTCTTTTAGAGAGAAGTAAAGCTCTAAAGCTCTGGAAACAATAATCTATCAATATTTATCAATGGAACTATTGCACAAGAATGTTTCGTAGCATTCATCGACTGCAAAGCGATTCTGTCATTTTCACTTGAAATTGTAAAGTGAGGTTTGCATGAAATCTGACACACTGGTTTTACATGCAGCATTTTAGGGTATAACAAACAGCTACAAATTTCTCTGTATTACTACCTTTTAATGATATCTCCTGCACACATCTACTTGGAGTGCACTTCATCATTCTGTGACTTCCTTTTTCTGTTTAACTACGTTAAAGAAGCATTGAAATCAGGAATGTTCATCTCGTCTGCAATTCATATATCTCCCTTGGTAACGGTGCACTGACTCTCAGGAGCAGTTCTAAATCTTTAGAATTATTTTTCTTTCACACTTTTGCAAGTTTCATTTTGGCATATATTTCATAGTTCATGTAAATCTTTCTTTTATTTATAAAACTCACATAAAAAAAACTGGCTTTGCACATTGCTTAACTTTAAGTGTTTTCTCCTTCCTTTGTTTAACCCAAAAAATTTACAGCATTTTTATTTATTTTGCCCCCACTGAAACCTATCACTGCAATGTTTTCTTTGGGCTAGGAAGATATTGTATTTTTGTTCTGGACTTAGCACAACAAATATCATTCGAACCACAATTCATGAAATTGTCAAGAGTCATTTTCTGTTTCTCCTAAAGTTTCCACGATTTCTAACAAAACTCACCATTATTTGAATGAACACAAATGTAGGACTTTATGAAAAGTAGGTGATTTCTACTGCTAATGGCGTTCTTCATATTTCATCATTGCAAGGCCGAAGACATTAAACAGGTAGATGCTATTAGCAAGCATATATGACGAAAGCACAAAGAAAATTAATTGTTTTACCTCCACTGTTAACACTGGCAACATTGCAAATGCAACTGCTAACTCCTATGGATATTACATGAGTTGCAAATTAGAATGAATAAACGAAAACTGAAATTCCCTTTATACATTATGATCACATTGTACCATGCTATCAATTTAAAGAAAAGCCATCACTCAAGGCTATACATCTTTCATACTGTATGTACGCTGTCTCCTACAGCTATTGTAGGGGTATACATTTCTCCAGCTGACTGATGAGCTACAAATTTGGCGATTTTCTACATTTAAAAAAAAAGAAATTACTTACAGTATGTCTTAGCAGCTAAAATTCTGACACAATGTTTCTTTCAGTGTATTCTTTCCGTATAAAAACTTTCAGGGCACGTTTTGATATGTCAGATTGGGCTGTTCCCTTGCGAAATTAAGAGGTCACACAAGAAGTTGTGCTTGGCTGCAGCAATCCAGTCAGAAGGCTGGTGACATCTGTCTGCAGCTGGATCTTAGAGCAAACTGTATGCTTGAACACTATTTTGGAGGTAAAGAAGTATTTCTACAAGAACTAGCATGGGCTTAGAAAACACCAGTCATACGATATACTGACAGATTTTTTCATGTATTTTCTCCTTGCACATATTAGTTGAAAGGGAACACATGACTTCCATTTGCCCACATTTATGAAAGGCATTGCAACAATGTACGACATAGTCAGGTAACAACAAAGATACTATATTACAGAGTTTCTTCACAAATATGTGACTAATAGAATCCACAATGTAATACTGGACAATGTTCTACAGAAACCAAAGGAACATTGACATGCCTCAAGAGAGCAGGTGCAAAATTATTCAAACGAAGCCTGACTTCTTCATATGTAGCAGTTTACTGGCAAATGAACGGACTTGGTGACTGAGATGGTGCAATATCTGTACTGTGGCAAATGCAATTACGCCGAGTACATTGCGCCAGTATAACAAAGCCCATACATAATGCATATGATACATTAAAATTATTAACACGTAACATGGACAGTTATATTCTTTTATCCTTAGTAGTACAAATGTAGATCACACTCCGTATACTTGTACAAAACATGTTTTCCATAACTGATTTCAACGCCTTTGATCAACGAGAAACAGGCACGCAGCGCAGGTGGACGGATTACACCGCTGGCTGTGGCGCCTCAGCGCCCAAAGCAGTCAACGGGTTAAGAATGAGATTGATCTTCTCTTCACAAATATTAACATATCAGACTTGAATGAATTGCCCATGTATTTGATGGATATGAAAATATATTGAATGTTAGATTACAATTGGTGTGGAACATTTATTTCTAAAATGTGGTGTGGAAAAAATAGTATGTTTTGAGACTGAAGTAGTTATTAGTTTTACATTCCATGGATCATTTTCACTATTAACTGTATGGCTACATCTGAACCACCGCCTTTTACATACTACAATAATCGAATTCTAATGTGGAATACGAGGAGTTGTCAAGTATAATTTGAGCTTGTTTAGCTGTCTGACAGACATTTTATACCATTTGGTAAGGGATCAAAATTTTTTGGTTGCAGCACCCCTTTTTGTGCTAAAGACAAAAAAAATGAGGAGTAATGAATATTATTTTTTTCTCCTTGTTTTTGTGTACATCATCGTTTCTTCTGAACTGTGGTTTATTATCTACAATAGATTTCATAAAGGAATAAACAGACTCTGAAGCACCAATCAAATTGCTCCAGTCCTTAAACACTTGTCTACAAGATGATTGTGTGTGAGCATCCTGTATTATTCTCACAGCACATTTTTGACAAAGAAGTCTTTCTTGAAGATGTACAACCCCAGAACATTATTACATATGACATTATTGAATGAATGGTCTGGCTCCAAACTGAAAGAAACTGTGGCCGTGTGTGTGTGTGTGTGTGTGTGTGTGTGTGTGTGTGTGTGTGTGTGTGTGGGTTTTTTTTTTTTTTTTTTTTTGACAAAGGCCTTGTTGGTTTAAAGCTCATTTTGTGACAGTCATTTTGTTGTGCCAATCTGCAACCCCTAAACTACCTCATAAACTATCTAAAATTATTTAATTGGATGGATAAGAAATCTACTCACCAAGCAGCAGCAGAATACACACATAAAAGACTACTGGGATTGGCAAGCTTTTGGAGCCAGTGGGTCCTCCTTCAGGCACAAGGGTTGAAGGGGAAGGAAGAAGGGTGAAGGAAAAGGACTGGAGAGGTCTAGGAAAAGGGGTAGGTTTTGGGAAAGTACTCAGAACCGTGGGTCAGGGGAGACTTACCTCTTCCCTTCTCATCCTGTATGGTAAGTCTCCCCTGACTTCTTCCCTTCTCGCCCTGTACAGTAAGTCTCCCCTGACTCACAGTTCTGGGTGACTTTCCCAAAATCTACCCCTTTCCCTAGACCTTGTAGTCCTTTTCCTTCGCCCTTCTTCCTTCCCCTGGCTCCAAAAGCTTGCCAATTATAACTGTCTTTTATGTGTGCGTTCTGCTGATGCTTGGTGAGTAGATTTTTTATCTATCCAATTAAATAATTTTATCAATAATTGATTGTTTTCATTAACTATCTACACACACGTCGGGCCTGGTGGTGTACTGGTGAAGCACATGCTTGGTAAACAAGAGGCGTGTGTCAAATCCTGATCTCAACATGGATTTTTCAGTCTTTGTTTTAACATAGCCTCATCTCTCAATGATGTGAGGAGTCACCAGAAACAACACAGGGTTTGGATTCCATGTAAAACTGTAGGTGTCCTTTCCCAGGTTCGATAAGTTGGGTTGGTTAAGGACACACAAGTCAACAAAGTTTCATTGAAATCAAAAATTAACATTTTGTGTAACTGGATAGATAAAAAATCTACTCACCAAGGGGCAGCAGTAGAGCACACATAAAAAAGGTATTACAAATGCAAGCTTTCAGAGTCAACGGCTCTTCCTCTGGAGAGAAGGGCTGAAGAGGAAGAAGGGCTGAAGGAGAAGGAAGAGGGGTGAAGGAAAAGAGCTGATGGGATTTAGGAAAAGGGGTAGAATTCATAAAAGTCACCCAGAACCCTGGGTCAGAGGAGGCTTACTGGTTGCTATGAGAAGGAAAGAGGGATCTTCACATCTCACCTGCTAAGTCTCCCCTTACTCAGGATTCTGGGTGACTTTTACAAACTCTACCCCTTTTCCTAAACCTTACCAGTCCCTTTCCTTCACTCCTCTTCCTTCCTCTTCAACCTTTCTGCCAGAAGATGGAGCCACAGACCCTGAAAGCTTCTTGCCTATGTAATAACTTTTTTTAAGTGTGTTCTTCTGCCTCCACTTGGTGAGTAGATTTTTTTATCGATCCAGTTACATTACATTTTCAAAAATTGGTTATTTTCATTAATACATTAACATTTCAGTTTGATAATAAATACAAACAAATGAAAAAAAAAAAAAACTGCTTCTGTGGAGAATCGAATCAGTAACCTTGGGATAACAAGTCTAGAACACTACAACACAGCTACAGACTGTCTTGGTGATAAATTAAGAGATATTTTTATACTTAAGTGCATCTGGAAATCTTTATAGCCAATGTTTTCAGTTTCTTTTAAGAAGTGCATCATACTACTTTATAAAATTGAACTTCAAGTTCTACAAGTATGAGGAAGAGTAAGGAGGACAGAGCAGTCCGTAAAGCCTTCTTGTTAGTTGATTCCAGCCAGTTTTGTTGAACAAATTACATACAAATTTAATGTCAATAGTTTCTTTGAAGATTTTATTCCATAAGCTATTTGGTTATTTGTCCTAAGTATTGTCAGACAATTCAGTGGCGGTTTCACAATGGTCACCAGAAACTCACTCTCCCAAAAAATTACTGCGTAAGAAAATGTTTGATGGTGCACTTAAAGATAATAAAATAATAACTCTGGCTTAGTAATCAAAAAACCACTGAAAGTAAGCCAATGGCCTTGCCACTGTAGTAAGACCAGTTCCCATCATATCAACAAAATAAGTGCTGTCAGTCTTGGCTAACATTTGGATGGCTGACCGTCCAGATCTGCCGAGCACGCACGGTGCACTCAGCCCTGGTGAGGCCAACTGAGGAGCTACCTGACTGAGAAATAGCAGCTCCGGTCACGAAAACTGACAACAGCTGGCAGAGCAATCTGTTCACCACATGTCCCTATAATTCGCATCCAATTATGCTTATTAGCCGAGGATGACATGGCAGTCGATCAGCACTGCTGGGCCTTCCGAGGCTCGTTCAGATGGAGTCACTGAAAGTAAACCAATCAATGGTATCTTCAATGAAAATCATAGTGTTCGACTGAACTGGGCACAGTATTTGTTGAGATGTAGCAATATACATTGCCTGTAGGGAATCTGACAGCTTTTTTGCCATATACAGTGAGTCATGACCTCAGAGAATGCTTTCTGATTCTGAGAGTGACATATATTTTTGTGCGAATAAGCAGGCTCTTTAAACCATACTTGTGCATGATACAGCTATCAAATACTATATACATTGTTATCAACTGTTAAAGACAGTTCTAATAACCCAATTATTGTGAAACTTTGTATAACCTTTTGTAAAGTAAATAGTCAAGTATGAATTTCAGCTTTTTATGTTAACTAATTTTTGGTATGATAAAAATGATCTAGAAATGGAATTTATGACTTTCCTTGAGAAATAACCTCTTGACACATTAATATGATATGGGTACGAGCCAGTGAAGAATGTTGACTAAATACACAATTTTTTTAATGATGGAGTTCACAACATTTTGATAAAAAGACTAACAATTTCTTGTAACAGTTTCAATGTTAGAGTGCCAATATTATTCTATTTACTGAACAATATTATTTTCATTTGTTTTCTTGTCTGAGTGAGTGAAGGAATGAATTCGGCATTTACGTGATGTATGAATCATTGAAACTGTGAATAACTAAGTGTATTGTGCAGCCTCGATGTGAGCCACATACAAGGGAAAGGGGGGAGAGGGGGGGGGGGGGGGGAATAAATGAAAAGCAGCGGTATTTTAGAAATGTAAAACTTACACTTCAGTCCTTCAGATGATTAAAGATGGAGTTAATTTGTTTATATTTGCTTTTTGGGAGTGTGTTATTTTGTAATTTTGTGTAAATAAATGAAATAATGGGGACTGGGCCAAAGAAGGTGACTAACAGGTTATGTAAATGGGAATATGAAGCTAGCAAATTGAAGAAGAGATCTTTTACATGCCTTGGTACTGGGGAGAGGAGCTACACATGTAAGTCATGGGGATTCTGTGGTCAGCTCTTGTGATCTGAGCTCATGTAGTGCAGAACTTTAGGCATTTTCTTTAAAATTGAGTTATAGTGGTCTTTTGGAGGATCTGAGTTATTTGATCACTTGAAGATGATGTCTACAAAAATTCTGGACTTTTTTAGTGAAATTTAGACTTTGTTTCTGGGGGTATAAATTCTGCATGTTATTCTGTACAGTCATAACCATGAACTATCAGTCCGCCAGTGATGATCTCTACAGCATTCAATGAGCTTTCAAAACTACAACACCTAGTGTTTACACAAATTGTTTATTAACTGATAAAAGTGTGATTATTTGAATAACTGGTCTGAATTAAAACCTTGAACTGGCTGCTGAATAGTGTGTGTGTGTGTGTGTGTGTGTGTGTGTGTGTGTGTGTGTGTGTGTTTGTTTGTTTGTGTGTGTGTTTTTTTGTGTGCCATAAGAGTGATACAACTAGAAAAAAAGCTGTGCTTAGTTTAGTTCTCTCATTTCTGGAACTGTATGTTATGATAGATTGACAGCAAATGTACATTCACAAAGACACAATACAGAACAAGTCCATCAATGCGAGGACTTTTCTTCATTTAGTTGTTGCAGCAGATCTGGTAAAATTATCTCACTTCAACATTACAGTTCTGTTAAATATATCTGTGGATCTTGTTGACATAAGTGGAGCAAATTTTTTACATTTTTTCTCAGATAAGAAACATTATATGTCATTTCATGGAAAGTAATGTTTCTGATGAACTCACTGACGTGAATACTTTCTAAGTTAGTAGGAAAGGAGAAGAAAACAGCCACATGTCTAGCAGATATTGCAGCACCAGAATTTAACACAGGTAGATTTGAAAAAAGAAAATTGATGTAACTATTTCCAGTACTTAAGATGTAGTCTCCATAATGACGCAAGAATATACCTATACTCACTTCACTACTTTGAGGAAGAAGATGCAGCAAAACATCGCCATCATCTCCCACAGCAGTTGCAACAAATTCTACTGGCTGAGTGAGTTTGTAATCAAGGACAGATAAACCTTTAGGTCCCACTGCAATCACGGCAGTAGTACCCAGCTTGTCCACAGCCAACAACATTGGTCTCACTCCAGGCACTGCACGCAGGTCTCTTAGTTCTCCAAGAGATGTTAGCATCGTCATTTGCGCTATAGGCCCAGCAGCAACTTCATCAGCTGCCTCAGACAGCATAAGATTTGATGAATAAACTCTTCCATCAACAGCACCCACACAAGCCAGGTACGTTGAAGTCACTGTACACCTGTGGACAAAACAGTGATTAAGACAACAAAATCACTTGCTAGCAGGGTGACACACACATGTAAACAGACAAATATTTCCTCCATATTGTCATGGGTGACCGGTAGCCATGCTATCCATCTGCCTTTCGCATGGAGACAAACATCATATTCTACATGCATCATTCTAGTAAAACGAGTCTTGCACACACAAGTCAGAGTTCTACATCAACGATTAAATGATATTACACTGAACCATAATGGAAAAAGATAGTGCATAGTGATTCAACCAGTACATCAGTAGTTATGAATATTTTGGCATAGGGGAGAGACTTAAGGTTTTATTACTTTTTCATAAAGGGTGGTTGTAAAGATGCAGAAAGCTGCAGAGTTTAAAAACTGGCACAGCAAAAGTGCATATGTGAAATGAACAGCAGTTAAGAATGTGATAAACTGTTGAGAACAGAAAAAAAAGAGAACAACCCAACTGAAGACTGGAATAATCTACAGGATCAATAAGCACTGAATTACATCTGCTATTTAGATGTTTTTAAACACCGCCCATGTGAAACTTTACACACAGAAATGCAATTGATAATATCCATAAAGTGTCAGGCAGCTTTACATGCAAGAATTTCAATCTCTGGGGAGCAGAAGACCAATGAAGTCTTTCTACGATTGTGATTTTGTTGTGGACTGAGTGTACTAAATAATGTTACCTTTATGACCGCACAGCAACCATAAATTTCAGAAGGCACTACGCAAACACAAACATTGTATGGGAATGATTCAAGGAGTTCAGCATTGTCTGAATGACCTGAAACATTAAATTATTCTCCTGCAGAGCACTTGTCTGACCCCAATGGATATGTTGTCATCCTACATTCCAACATTGACAAAGACTACAATGCTGATATGTATGTGGTCAGATTACAGGACTGGACTACTAATGACAAATCATTACAATATGTCTGGAATGTGTTCACACTAAATGAGAGAGAGAGAGAGAGAGAGAGAGAGAGAGAGAGAGAGAGATACGGTATTAGGAAAGTGGCTGTACATCAGTTATCTCGCAATACGTATCGGCAAGTCCCATTTTTTTTTTTTAAGCTATCCTTAACCCAAACAATAGTTTGAGCAACTGTAGGATCCTATTGGAAGGAAAGAATAAAGTCCTATGGCATTATAAGTTGGGTGAGACTGATGGGTAGATTTAGCAAATCATATCAGAAAAGCTCCCCTTCCTCTGCACAAAATAATCCCCTTCCTTCACTTTGTGTGTCTTGACTCTTTAATTTATCTGTTGAATGTATGTGACATTAACGGATGTGTATACAGTGTAGTGACTCAGATCACAATATCAGGTCATCGTCCATGGAGGTGCCAGATAAAAATATAACAATGACAACAAACATCAAATAATCAACGAATAACTGCTAAGAACTGAAATACGAAATAGCATGGGAACATTCTATATAACCAGTCATTATATCCACTACCACACAGACACCCAAATGGCCATGGGAATGTGCATGGCACTTGCATGTTTTCCCTGTTATGTGTGTCTCTGTGCTCCACGCGTCAGTGTGTTATAGGTGTGTGCTTGCCTTTCCCTTATTTTATGTATTACTCAATACAGGAATTTCCATTATTGTTATTCAAGCATTATTTTCAGCACAGCCGGGAGATACAACCTCACATGTAAAGGTTAAAAATAGCAGAAATACTAGAACAACACAACAGGCATATATATGAATTGTATGTTAATGCAAAGTCAGTATTGTGACACAGCATAGCAACTATCAAAAGAGGACTGTGCCTTCAGGATGCTACACAAGAGTTCGGGGTTCATTTCATGAATAGGCCTCTTAACTGGCTTTTAGTGCAAACTGAAACACTTGTGATGGACTTGCAACAAATGATAATAATATTTTACACTTCACAATAACAGATGCAGAAGGTGACACATGTAAACATACAATTAGGGAATATGTCCAATCCATGTAAAGTGAATTGGGAACTTTTTTCAGACAGAATTCAAGGCAAATATATGAAAAAGAATGAGAAAGAAGGCTAATCTTCATTGAACAACAATATGATGGGCTATTACATCAAACAAGAGTAGAAAAGTGGGAGACATTTGTAAAAAATCAAATGGTAACCAGTATGTGGGTTTTCCACACAAACTTCCAACAAACAATGTTTGATCAACCACAGTGTTGTATACCTTCAAAAAACCTGATGGCACAATGACTACAGATTCGGAGACATCAGCACAATACTTACAATGCACTTTGCTGCCAGATGACACAATGGTGAAAGACAGAATACCACAAACACTTTAGCTCTGAATTGCAACAGCATGTGAATAATTAGATTGTGATTCCATATGCCCATCAGGAAGTGATGCTGGCTATAAAGGATAAATATCAGCTTAAAAACTCAGCGTAAGAGACTAGAAGGAGACACACAAGAAAACAAGATGCTCTAAAACAAAGCCCACAACCACGTCTTCCGAGAAGCAGTGAGGAGATGGAATCTATGAAAGAACTAGGAAGGATTTTCTAAGAAACTGAGAGTCACCTCCCAAAATTTGACTTTGGTAGCACAGCAGCAGAGCCCCTCTATTCTGACAAGGGAACCTCCCCATCGCATCCCCCTCAGATTTAGTTATAAGTTGGCACAGTGGGTAGGCCTTGAGAAACTGAACACAGATCAATCGAGAAAACAGGAAGAAGTTGTGTGGAACTATGAAAAAATAAGCAAAATATACAAACTGAGTAGTCCATGCGCAAGATAGGCAACATCAAGGACAGTGTGAGTTCGGGAGCACCATGGTCCCGTGGTTTGCGTGAGCAGGTGTGGAACGAGAGGTCCTTGGTTCAAGTCTTCCTCGAGTGAAAATTTTACTTTCTTTATTTTCGCAAAGTTATGATCAATTCGTTCGTTCATTGACATCTCTGTTCACTGTAATAACTTTAGCGTCTGTGTTTTGCAACCGAACCGCAAAATCGTGCGATTAGTAGGCGAAAGGACTTGCCTCTCCATTGGGAACCGAAAAGATTTGGACGCAATGTCAAATGTCAACCGATTCCTCCAAAGAAAAACACGTCTAATATATTCTATACGACACTGGTGACGGCATGACAGGAATATGTTGTCGACCCACCTAACTTGTACACTTGGCGAGTGGGTAAAAAGATTCTTCTACCTTGCCCGATTTAGGTTTTCTTGTGGATGTGATAATCACTCCCAAAAAAGTGATGAAAACATAAGAGTTTGTCACATAAACTGAAAATAAAAAATTAAACTCTCCACTGGAGGGAAGACTTGAACCCAGGACCCCCGTCCCGCAGGTGCTCAATCTAACCACGGGACCACAGCGCTCCTAAGGTTACATTCTCCTTGATGTTGCTTATCTTGCGCATGGACTACTCAGTTTGTATATTTTCCTTATTTTTTCATAGTTCGACACAACTTCTTCTTGTTTTCTCGATTGATCTGTGTTCAGTTTTTCAAGGCCTATCCACTGTGCCATCTTATAAATAAATCTGAGGGGGGTGCGATCGGGAGGTTCCCTTGTGAGCTCTACCTCAATATATGAGGGACTAGCAATCCAGAAAGGATGGGGAAAAACAAGTTTTGTTTTAGACAGTAGTGTAGTGTAGAATTATAAATTACAAAATCTGGAATGAAGCACTAATGAACAACAGAATGTTGCTATAGTGTGCACCTTCTGTGTTTCAAATGAGCCTACCTGTTGGACAGATGACCTAAGGCAGTCCATTTCTCCCAACACCCCCCCCCCCCCCCATCTCTCTCTCTTAAAAAAAAAAAACCTTGTTGGTATTGTATGATGACGAGAAAATGGAGAGGCTGTACCCTAGAGTGCTGACACATAGCCTACTACTCTTGAATAGCACCAAGAGGCTGCCCTCACTCCATGAGCCACAGCACAGAGCTGGGAACATTGGCACAAAGATTGGTGATTGGGGACTGTACACCACCCCTTGCCAGCAAAATAATGATGGTGAAAATTTCTTCCACCACCAGGATTTGTACCGGCTACCTCTGAGTTGAGTGCCACCGCACAGGTGTCCATCAGCAACCTTGGTTGAGGAGGTGGGTCAGTCCTATTGCAGCAGGTATGCCATTGTCTTTCTCTGAAACATCATGCAAATTTGGCATTTTTCATACAAGCAAATCATTGCCAGAGATTAAACAAGTCCTAACTGACAGAGAAAAAAATCAATACCAACTGAGGACTGAAAAGTGTACCTTTGGATACACAGTCACATGCAGCTTGTTGATGCAACACACATTGTGGATAAATGTGGCCTGTAACTGTAATCTTGGGTTGTCGATGTTTTAATAGTTAATTCTTGTGTCACAGTTGTGGATTCTTACAGTTCTACTTACACATGAAAATTCACATTTATAGGAAGGCTGTTACATTCTCTACTTATATAAATTACCACTGAGTTGGTACTGAATTAAGGCATGCTGCTTTAACAGCAGTTAAGAGTGATGAATGTTTTTGCACGTTTGGCCACAGCTGACTTGTCTCAATAAATATTTAGTCTCTTATTTGTTTTACAAACTAAGATGCTATTTACTCTGCAAAATACATCATCTGATACTCAGTCATCCAAATATGGTACAATACAAAATAATTATGAACTATATGAACTGCTTGCCACACAGTCTTTGAACTCATTCTGATATTCTACAGTGATACTGCCTTGCCACCAAATGGCTTTCACACAAGATGGACCACCTCTCACTACCTCACTCTATCAGACACAAATGTGGTGCAAGCAGCACTCAGCACTGCTTGCTATATGCCTTATAATTCTTATTCTTGGCTTCTGAGGGACTTGATGCCCCCATGTTGATTTCACATGTTGCCTCTAAATGCTTCTACCTTGTGCTTCCTGCCAATTATTTATGCTCTTTCTGTTCCACACTGTTTTAATATAATTTACACATGTACTCTCAGGTCTCGCCCCCCCCCCCCCCCCCACCATCTTACCTAATGACTTCTCCATGAATATTCTTGAAACCACTTGACCTCTTTCATTCTCATCAGATAGCATGTCCATTGAAGTCTCCTGGAATTTATTATGCTGATTACTCCTGATTATTATAACAGCATGTGTATTTCTGTGTCATGTCTTCTTTTTCAGCTTTGCAATTCCATTATCATAGTGAGGGCCAAAGATTTTCCAATGAACCTTGTTTTCAAATACTAGTAATTGGTGTTCTTCCCTTTTAGTTAAACTCCATGTTTCTTTGTTTCTGCTCCATGTGTTAGTACTGGTCTGTTTAGTTTTCCTTGTCAGTAATTTAGACACTAGAAGTTTTTGTGTTTGAGTAGTAGGCTCTATTACCATCTTGCAGTCTCATTTTCACTTCTACTTGTCTCTGATTTCGTTTATTTATCATTGTGATAAGATACGTGAAATGTTCAATGTATTCGAATTTATGTTTGCCAATTATTATTTGTGACTGGCCATCTTGTTCATCCCTACATGTCTGAACTATAACATAATTTGTTTTGTGATCATTTACTTTTAAGGCAAGTCGGATGCTTCTTCTGAGAGTTCCATGAATAACTGCTCAATCTCTATTTCACTTTTTTTTTTTTTTTTTTTTTTTTTGGAGGATCCCGGTAGGTACTACTTTGAGTTTCCCCACAACTCTCTCCAAAGCCACGTTAAAGAGAAGAGTGGACAGAGCATCTCTCTGTCTTAGTCCAGTTTTGTTTTTGAAGTGGCCACATTTTATTTCATTTAGCAAAACTCTGCTTGTATTATCAACCACGTACATTTTACAAAGATTCATAAGTTTAATTGGAAATCCAAAGTCCTTCGTTACATTCTGCAAGATTTGCCTATGTATGGAGTCATTAGTTTTCATAAAATCAATGAACGAGTAATGTATTTTTGTTTACATTCCACAGGGTTTGCCTGTGTGTGGAATCATAAACTTTAATAAAACCGATGAGCAAATAATTTTTGTTTAAATTCTCATACTTTTTCATTTATTGTTTTGATTACAATATATTGTCAGTAGTGGATCTATTTCTGCAAAAATCATGTTAATAATCCTAGATTACATATTCTGTGTATTGTTACAAGCAATTTTACAACAGACAGAATGATATCTTATATCCTGTGCTAACTAATGATATTTCCCTATAGTTTCTGAAGTCTTCTCTCTCCTTTTTATATACTGGGACTATCAATTATACTTTCCATTATGTTGGTGTGGTGTCAGTTTTCCAGATAACCTGTATCAGGTGAAACAAACATCTATACAGTGCTTCTCTTCCGTATACTTCAGGGTCTCAGCTGGAATTCCATTGCTTCGGGCTGCCTCAGCATTTTTAGCTGTTTGATACTTCCTGCCACCTCTTCATATGTTGGTTCTGGAATCTGGTCATTATTAGGGTGTTGCTGGAATTTCTGGATCAGAACAGTTCAGCAGACTATCAAAATATTCCTTGCTTGATGATAAAATTTTAAATGGTTTAATGGCCAAATTGCCATCCTTTGTTATGAGCTGTAGATTAAAACTGAAGAAACTGCAAAAAGGTGGGAATTTAAGGAGATCGGACCTGGGTAAACTGACAGAACCAGAGGTTGTAGAGAGTTTCAGGGAGAGCATTAGGGAACAAGTGACAAGAAAGGGTGAAAGAAAGAGTACACAAGAAGAATGGGCAGCTTTGAGAGATGAAATAGTGAATGCAGCAGAGGATCAAGTAGGTTAACAGACGAGGGCTAATAGAAATCCTTGAGTAACAGAAGGGCTATTGAATGTAATTGATGAAAGGAGAAAATACAAAAATGCAGTGAATGAAGCAGGCAGAAAGGAATACAAACGTCTCAAAAATGAGATTGACAAGAAGTGCAAATGGCTAAGCAGGGATGGCTAGAGGACAAATGTAAGGATGTAGAGGCGTATATCACTAGGGGGTAAGATAGATACTGTCTACAGAAAAATTAAAGAGAGCTTTGGAGAAAAGAGAACCACTTGCATGAATATCAAGAGCTCAGAGGGAAACACAGTTCTAAGCAAAGAATGGAAAGCAGAAAGGTGGAAGGAGTATATAGAGGGTCTACATAAGGGTGATGTTCTTGAGTACAATATTATGGAAATGGAAGAAGATGTAGATGAAGATGAAATGGGAGATATTATACTGCGTGAAGAGCTTGACAGAGCACTAAAGGACCTAAGTTGAAACAAGGCCCTGGGAGTAGACAACATTCCATTAGAACTGCTGATAGCCTTGAGACAGCCAGCCCTTACAAAACTCTACCATTTGGTGAGCAAGATGTATGAGACAGGTGAAATACCCTCAGACTTCAAGATGAATATAAAATTCCAATCCCAAAGAAAGCACGCGTTGACAGATGTGAAAATTACCGAACTACTAGTTTAATAAGCCACATCTGCAAAATACTAACACAAATTCTTTACAGACGAATGGAAAAACTATTAGAAGTTGACCTTGGGGAAGATCAGTTTGGATTCTGTAGAAATGTGGAACATGTGAGGCAATACTGACTTTACAACTTATCTTACAAAATAGATTAAGGAAAGGCAAACATACGTTTCTAGCATTTGTAGACTTAGAGACATCTTTTGACAATGTTGACTGGAATAATCTCTTTCATATTCTGAAGGTGGCAAGGGGTAAAATGCAGGGAGCAAAAGGCTATTTACAATTTGTACAGAAACATCTCCAATGTTATTCAGTCTGTATACTGAGCAAGCAGTAAAGGAAACAAAAGAAAAATTTGGCGTAGGAATTAAAATCCATGGAGAAGAAATTAAAACTTCGAGGTTCGCCAATGACATTTTAATTCTGTCAGAGACAGCAAAGGACCTGGAAGAGCAGCTGAATGAAATGGACAGTGGCTTGAAAGGAGGATATAAGATGAAGATGAACATCAACAAAAGCAAAACGAAGATAATGGAATGTAGTGGAATTAAATCAGGTGATGCTGAGGGAATTAGATTAGGAAATGAGACACTTAAAGTAGTAAAGGAGTTTTGCTATTTGGGGATGATGGTCTAAGTAGAGAGGATATAAAAAGTAGACTGGCAATGGCAAGGAAAGCGTTCCTGAAGAATAGAAATTTGTTAACATCGAGTATAAATTTAAGTGTCAGGAAGTCGCTTCTGAAAGTATTTGTATGGAGTGTAGCCACGTATGGAAGTGAAACGTGGATATTAAATAGTTTAGACAAGAAGAGAAAAGAAGCTTTCGAAATGTGGTGCTACAGAAGAATGCTGAAGATTAGATGGGTAGATCACATAACTAATGAGGATGTATTGAATAGAATTGGGAAGAAGAGAAATTTGTGACACAACTTGCCTAGAAGAAGGGATCAGTTGATAGGACATATTCTGAGACATCAAGGGATCACCAATTTAGTATTGGAGGGCAGTGATGAGGGTAAAAATCGTAGAGGGAGACCAAGAGATGAATACACTAAACAGATTCAGAAGGATGTAGGTTGCAGTAGGTACTGGAGACGAAGAAGCTTGCACAGGATAGAGTAGCACCGAGAGCTCCATCAAACCAGTCTCTGGACTGAAGACCACCACCACCACCACCACCACCACCACCACAACAACAACAACAACAACAACAACAACAACATTGCCATCCTTGCCCTTCATCATCTTAGATTTGTAATTAAAACTTCCTTTAATTTTACTGACTGTGCCACATTTTCCAAACATTATTATTTTTACGATATTCATGAATAAATTCAATCTGCTGTTTAAGGTATTGGATCTTTTTCTTACAATTTATTTTATTAGTCTGCTTCTGCACCTGCTGATAAGGAAGTTCTATCTCAGGATTCTTATATGCTTGTAGCCATTTACTGTGTAATTTCAAAACCTTGTCTTCAGCTTACTCACAGTCTTAAAATTATTTCTTCCTGTCCTTTTTTTACTCTCTGCAGGTTATTACTTGTAACTGCAAGCATGATTTCTTTTATTCTATTCCCGCACTCATTACTGGTCATTTCATGACTTTCTTCCATGCCACTTAGAACCTCAAATCAGTTTGAAATTTCAACTTAGTATTTCAGTATTTCTTCTGCTCCTATTAACAATATTATGAAAAAGAAAGTTGATACTCGCCATATAGCGGAGATGTTGAGTCGCAGATAGGCACAACAAAAAGAGACTGCCTTCTCTGGCAACTGAAGCCATCTGTTCCTATTACATTTTACAGATTGAATTTGGTCATGTTTCCAGATTTAACGTTTGTTTTACATGCTACCTTCAACCTGATTCTCACAATACTCGTTACTAGATTGTGGTCTGACCTTATTTCTACTCCTCGGAAGGATTGTACATCTCTAATTGTCTTTCTATGTCTGTTATCTATGAATACATGGTCCATATGAATTACCATTTTTTTATCACTTGAATTCAATGTTTGTTTATGTATACATTGATGAGGGAATGTAATGCTGCTAATAATCATGTCCAATGTTGTAGGAAAATTAGTTTTGTTATTTTGTTCTATAAGACTGACAGGTTTTCATAGGTTATTCTTTACATCATCATCTTTGTTATTTGTCAGTGCATGACAGTTTATTAGTGACAAGTTGACAGATTTGGACATTTCCAAGACAGCATTATCTTTCATCAGTTATTTCAAAGATATTACTGGCATAGGAAATCATTTTGTGTGCAGAAGGCTGTTTCAAAATCATGAGACATTTTCTTTATAACTATTAAAAACTGTCTATTTATCCATATCTTGGGTACTCCTGCCCAGTAGTTTTGTTCTTGTATTGCTGCTACTGTTGAAGTAGGTTTAGCTGTTTACTGAGCCTTCTGAAGGATCCTGTTTTAAACGTACTTTGTACATTCTATGTTCCCCGTCTCATGTCTATTTTCCAGCTAAATGTCATAATAATTTGAGGTCCACATTTCGCCTGAGACATATTTGAGGTATTTGTTATCTTTAAGTTTTTCTGCAGCTGTGTTATTACCCCAGCATATAAAACCCACCCTGGAGGACTCGGTCTTTTTCTGTAGGAGTCTCCCTCCATTAGTATTTGAAAATTCCTCTACCTACCACAAGGCAGCAGTGCTGCTTTTGGTCCAACTTGAGTATTTCATTTCCTCAGTACCTCTCATATCTGATGGGTATTCTCCTATCCACCTAATAATTGTGTGAACAAATATGTGTTCCTGATCGCAAAATAAATTGTGGTAAATAAATGTTACAAATAAATGAACAATGTGGGCAGGAAACATCTTAACCTGGGTTACCCAGATTGTCTGTATCATCTTATCATTCACAACATTACCGCCTCAGTTAGCAGATGTTTGCAAAATCACTTGTGCTTTTGTTTGAGTTTAGTTATTAATGTTTCCAGATGTCTTTTCTTATATGACATACAGATTTATTCATCTCACTGATGTGTTAATTCTTCAGAATTGTTAGATCAAGTAGTCATTCACTGTAATTTATTACGTAATTTTTACCTATGGCCATAGGTGTAGTGCTTCTAATATGCAACAAGTTCCGCTGTCATGATACTCACCTCTACTGATATCACTATATAACCACTTCATGGTAATTTTCAGATGTAGATGAAGAAAGTCTGATGTTGAGTTTTTCTGTCTGTATGTGTAGGCTAATCTCAGGAACTACTATAAGGAATTTGATACAAATTTTAAATTAACAACAGCCTCAGTTGCAATGTTTAATTAGATTTACCTAGATTTCAGTTGGGATAACACAACCTTCTTCAGAATAAAAGGAACTACGATTTGTCCACAATGGACAATGTCAAAAACTATAAAAGATATTTAGGCAGAAAAAAGTAAAAATGGACAGACCAGTTGGCCAAGGATCTTAGCTACTTGGAGCAAAGGAAGAAGATGCCAAGGTCAGAACACCATGGAGAAGGCTATCTGATGAGGCCATAAACTGAGTGTGGTTTGTGGGGCCAGGAGAGTAACTATGTAAGCTGTCACTGCCAGATCCATAACAACCATTTCCATCAATGACTGAGCATGCCATCACAAAGCATAATATTAGAACAATTTTCTTTCAATAAATCTGTCCTCAGACAGGTATCAACTGGCCTTCCTTTACATCTCTCTGTCTTGAGCATCCTACTCCATTTGCTTGAGAACTTCTTCCTCTCCTCATATCTATTAGTATTTCCAACTTCCTTCTTTTTCACCTTCTACTTTTCCCTCCATGTTTATCAGTAGTAGACAATTCTTACGTAATTTGTGTCCCATCCAAGATGTTTTCCTCTTCTGTATCATCCTTGTGAAGTTCCTCTCCTCAAATATTCTGCTCAGTATCTCTTCATTTCTCATTGTGTTGATCCATTTCACTTTCTCCGTTCTTCTACACAAACACATTTCAAAAGTTTTGAAATATTTTTATTCCTTCTGCCTGATTGCTCACAGTGCAAAACCATAAGACACCACACTCCACACTAAATATTTGGCAAATATCTTCCCAAGTGTGATGGAGATCCTTCTGGCTGTCAGCAAAGCTTTCACTCTCCCCAAATGTCTCTTTCCCCCTGAGATTCTGCATCTCACTTCCTCCGTACAGCTTCCGCTGGAAGTTATCATGCTTCCCAAATACTGGAATGACTACACCTGTTCTCCTACCATTCCAACTAGTGATAAATTAATCATGTCGTCATCTGCTCTGGTTCCTCATCACTGTGGTCTTGCCAATGTTCAGTTTCATTCCAAACTCTTTACCCACACTAATATTCTCCACCATTACCTGGAGCTCTTCCCCCATTTCTGCTAGCACAGTCCTATCATCAGTGTGCTTGATGGTTTTTTTTCTTCTAGCCCCACTTCAAGTCCTTTGGATTTTTCCAAGGTCTTATTGATTAGCTTTTCAGCGTATGTAGTGAAAAGCGCTGGTGACATACAGCAACCCTGTATCACACTTCTTTCAATACCCACCTCTTCAGTTCCATCTTCTTCTGCTCTAAACAATACTTCCTGTGCCATAAAAAGTTGTTTTAGCTGAGCCAGACTGGTAATGCCTCGAGTGCGACAGAGTGATTGTAATCATCCCTGGACATTATTGAGAGTGAACACATGTATTGTAGTGCCCATCTACGCGGCGTAGCAGTGGCACTACGAAGATAGATTCTGTGCTGGCGGCGGTGTGGGGCTCTCTCGCAGTTTTGGCTGGCAGTTAGTTACCTAAGCCCCAGTGACTTAAGACTGACATGCTGAATATAATCGTGTGCTTAGTGCTGGTGCAGTTAAATCGCATTTCTGCAAGTTCTGCAGTGATAATTCTGATCTGAATTGCCACAAGCCTGTCAGATATTGTGGTCGAGTTCTGCAGACTTCGACCTTTAGAGGGTTAATCTGTTCTACAGATCCGCACATCCAGCATCATTTGATGATTAATATGATACAACTGAAGTGTAGTGGAGTGAAGCAAGTTCCAGCCAGCACGGGGTGTACCTGACTGTGTGCAGAGATTTGATGCCATTTAGAATCTGCAGAATGTGCCTGTTAATGATTGGGACAGGTTTTGGTACTAATTAAAGCTTGGAGAAAACACTCAGCTGCATTTATAAAGGTGAACGTTGCACATGTTTGATGCATTGGCATATTAATAGTACAACTAAAGGTTAATTCTTTAGCTGAACCAGATTCTACTAGATAAAACTATTTAGTTTTTTTATTTATATCTTCAGTCATATTATCACGGTTTCTCTTGCAAGTGATTGTAAGAAATCACAATTTTATGTAAATATTGTACTGTATAGTCACTAGCTTTGACACTATCTGTTGCACTCTCCACTGTGCTATTAAAACAAGAAAAGATTTAGAAAACAGTTATGTGCGCTGAACTATTTGCATTAGCCAGTCAGTTAAAGTTTTACTACTCTTATTATAATAAGATAAATGCATTTAACATTTCTGCTACATGTCTAGAATTATTTTAATGTTTTAAGTTACTGGTTTATGCTTATTCACAAGCTGATCAGAGGAGGTACATAAAAATGAAATCACCTCTGTACTTGGGTAATCATATCGATTTTCACTGATTAATTTAGCGTCAGGATATTTTTTGCTCCATGTTCATTTGCACTAATAAGTTGTATCTTGTGACTATTTAACAGTGTAAACTTTTCCCTGCTTTAGTTGTATTATCAACCTGTATGTAAACATTTGAACAGTTGTGGAGGCGTAAGCTGAACTGGCTTCCGAACTGCTATTATGAAAGTCTTTTGTAATTGTTAAATTCAACATCGTGCAACAACTCAAATTAATGCCCTTATTGATTTCATGTTTTCAAGACAGCTTGGTCAAACTGGTTCAACTTGTGCAAATGGTTAATGATCTTTGCTATGACTTGTGAAGTTTGCTAATTAAAAATAGAAGTAAAGATTTTGACTTTTTTTAAATTAAAGTTTGCCATGGCCTGGTACCTTCCGTTCACCCAAATCATCGCTAGTCATTTATAATCTGCAGCTTGTTGGCCATTCATGACTGTGACATGTTTTGCAACTAATTTAACCATCTGTACCAACATTTTTCAGAATATTCAGCAGCATGTACCAGTCAATTCTGTCAAATGCTTTTATCAAAGTGACAGAACAAGCACAAATGCCTTTATTCACTTACAAAAATCTTTCTCACATCATCCTCAGACATCCAATTGCATATCTGATTTCTCTTTCTTTTCAAAATCCGAACTGATATCCTATATTTTTCTTTTTATTCTTCTCTGCATTATTATGGTCACTGCCTTGGTAACACAGCATATAAAACCAATTCCCCTATAAAATTTATGTAGATTGATAGTGCATTTCTTTGGTAAGGGAACAATTATGGTCTTAAGGAGATCTTCAAGCAAGACACCTGAGTCATATATTCTATTGATCAGATATGTGATTCTAGTTATGGCATCATTCCCTAAGGCATTCCGTGCCTCAGACAGTATTTGATCACAGCCTGAAGATCCTGGATCACTTTCTCTGTGAGAACAAAGTGGATACTCAATTTCCAACTAATTCCCATCATCGCTGAGGTTATGCTGATAGTCATCTCACATTTCTGCTAAATATTTCATGTGCATTCCCCCCCCCCCTCCCCCAATGAGGAGCTCAAACTGTCTTGATGGGGAAGTATCACAATTGTCTTGATGGGGAAGTAGCACAATTACCTTTGACACTTCATGCACAATAAAACATGAATGAAGATGATAAAGCTACGGATATTTCCAAGCCATTTCTTTTACATTAAATGCACCACACAGCCTTCTAAAGGCATACTGTAAATAGATGTGTTGATACTCTAAACATATATGTTGATCATCTGAACAATGCAGAACTTCTACCTCCTTTGAAAATATTCTACACTGCTATGTGTTAGTGTAAATGTTGTAGAGTAGGGGTGCTAAAATTGAAATCATTTCTCTATAACAAAACAGCAGTTGATCAAAGATAAAAATAACAATTGTTCTGCATACCTGAATGTTATGTTTTGTTCCTTTATTTTCAAGACTAATGCCAGGAGGCAGGGGTATTGTGTGCACCACTAGAAGGTGCACATTTCTGCTAAAATAGATTTAAGTTCCTGACCTGATTGATGAGAGTTTCTTCAGTATCTTTCCCATTTTGAAAACACATCTGATTACTTGGGAAAAGATCAGAATATTCAAAATACTATTCTAACTAGCATTTGATCATCTGCTCCTACATTCTGTAAACACATTTTAATAGTATTACTGGACAGTACAATGACATCAGATCAATTCTTCCCCCCTTCCTGCCCATTTTCTGAAGCATAATGTTATTATGTTTACTTCATGTTCTACTATAAACATCTAGAACATATTGCTATCCTTCACACGATAAAACCAAAACCAAATTGTAGTGGACACTTTCTGGATCAGGTGGAGTATTATATCAAAGTTGAGAGTGCTCTACAGCTTGATCACTTCCTGGCAGATTAAAACTCTGTGCCAGATGGAGACTCGAACTCACAACCTCTACCTTTTGCGGGCAAGTGCTCTACTGAACAAGGCGTCCAAGTATGACTCACAATCTGCCACAAAGAGTGTTTGCCTCAAAAGGCAAAGGTCCCCAGGTTCGATTCCTGGTCCGCCACACAGTTTTAAGCTGCCAAGAAGTTTCAAATCAGTGCACACTCAGCTGCAGGGCGAAAATTTTTCCAGGGAACAATCCCCCAGAAATGTGGCTAAATCATAACTCTGCAATATTCTTTCTCCTTGGAGTGTCAGTTCTGCAAGGTATACAAAACAACTTCCGTGACGTTTAGAAGGTAGGATATGAGGTGCCGGTGGAAGTAAAGCTGAGGTCCTGGACGAGCACCCAGTTTCAACCTGCCACAAAGTTTGGATGACTCTTGTCGGAATGTCTGTGCTTGTAGGATTTTTGACTGTGGGTGGTGTCTGCTTCTCTAACATGTGTTCAGTACTGAAAATTATAGGTAATGGATATTAGTAGTACACAGAAAAATCTGCCAACATGTTGTTTTTTCCTCCTCCTCATCCTTATGCATTCTCTTAGTTGTTGTTGTGGTCTTCAGTCCTGAGATTGGTTTGATGCAGCTCTCCATGCTACTCTATCCTGTGCAAGCTTCTTCATCTCCCAGTACCTACTGCAACCTACATCCTTCTGAATCTGCTTAGTGTATTCATCTCTGTTCTCCCTCTACGATTTTTACCCTCCACGCTGCCCTCCAATACTAAACTGGTGATCCCTTGATGCCTCAGAACATGTCCTACGAACCGATCCCTTCTTCTAGTCAAGTTGTGCCACAAACTTCTCTTCTCCCCAATCCTATTCAATGCTTCCTCATTAGTTATGTGATCTACCCATCTAATCTTCAGCATTCTTCTGTAGCACCACATTTCGAAAGCTTCTATTCTTTTCTTGTCCAAACTATTTATCGTCCATGTTTCACTTCCATACATGGCTACACCCCATACAAATACTTTCAGAAACGACTTCCTGACACTTAAACCTATACTCGATGTTAACAAATTTCTCTTCTTCAGAAATGCTTTCCTTGCCATTGCCAGTCTACATTTTATATCCTCTCTACTTCGACAATCATCAGTTATTTTGCTCCCCAAATAGCAGAACTCCTTTACTACATTAAGTGTCTCATTTCCTAATCTAATTCCCTCAGCATCACCTGACTTGATTCGACTACATTCCATTATCCTTGTTTTGCTTTTGTTGATGTTCATCTTATATCTTCCTTTCAAGACACTATCCACTCCTTTCAACTGCTCTTCCAAGTCCTTTGCTGTCTCTGACAGAATTACAATGTCATCGGTGAACCTTAAAGTTTTTATTTCTTCTCCATGGATTTTAATATATACTCCGAATTTTTCTTTTGTTTCCTTTACTGCTTGCTCAATATACAGATTGAACAACATTGGGGATAGGCTACAACTCTGTCTCACTCCCTTCCCAACCACTGCTTCCCTTTCATGTCCCTCGACTCTTATAACTGCCATCTGGTTTCTGTACAAATTGTAAATAGCTTTTCGCTCCCTGTATTTTACCTCTGCCACCTTCAGAATTTGAAAGAGAGTATTCCAGTCAACATTGTCAAAAGCTTTCTCTAAGTCTACAAATGCTAGGAATGTAGGTTTGCCTTTCCTTAATCTTCCTTCTAAGATAAGTCATAGGGTCAGTATTGCCTCACGTGTTCCAATATTTCTACGGAATCCAAACTGATCTTCCCCGAGGTCGGCTTCCACTAGTTTTTCCATTCGTCTGTAAAGAATTTGTGTTAGTATTTTGCAGCTGTGACTTATTAAACTGATAGTTCGGTAATTGTCACATCTGTCAACACCTGCTTTCTTTGGGATTGGAATTATTATATTCTTCTTGAAGTCGGAGGGTATTTCGCCTGTCTCATACAGCTTGCTCACCAGATGGTAGAGTTTTGTCAGGACTGGCTCTCCCAAGGCTGTCAGTAGTTCTAATGGAATGTTGTCTACTCCTGGAGCTTTGTTACGACTCAGGTCTTTCAGTGCTCTGTCAAACTCTTCACGCAGTATCATATCTCCCATTTCATGTTCATCTACATCCTCCTCCATTTCCATAATATTGTCCTCATGAACATCGCCCTTGTATAGACCCTCTATATACTTCTTCCACCTTTCTGCTTTCCCTTCTTTGCTTAGAACTGGGTTTCCATCTGAGCTCTTGATATTCATACAAGTCGTTCTCTTATCTCCAAAGGACTCTTTAATTTTCCTGTAGGCAGTATCTATCTTACCCCTAGTGAGATAAGCCTCTGCATCCATACATTTGTCCTCTAGCCATCCCTGCTTAGCCATTTTGCACTTCCTGTCGATCTCATTTTTGGAAGATTTGCATTCGTTTTTGCCTGCTTCATTTACTGCATTTTTATATTTTCTCCTTTCATCAATTAAATTCAATATTTCTTCTGTTACCCAAGGATTTCCACTAGCCTTCGTCTTTTTACCTACTTGCTCCTCTGCTGCCTTCACCACTTCATCCCTCAAAGTTACCCATTCTTCTTCTACTGTATTTCTTTCCCCCATTCCTGTCAATTGTTCCCTTATGCTCTCCCTGAAACACTGTACAACCTCTGGTTCTTACAGTTTATCCAGGTCCCATCTCCTTAAATTCCCACCTTTTTGCAGCTTCTTCAGTTTTAATCTACAGTTCATAACCAATAGATTGTGGTCAGAGTCCTCATCTGCCCCAGGAAATGTCTTCCTAAATCTCTGTCTTACCATTATATAATCTATCTAAAACCTGTCAGTATCTCCAGGCTTCTTCCATGTATACAATCTTCTTTTATGATTCTTGAACCAAGTGTTAGCTATGATTAGGTTGTGCTCTGTGCAAAATTCTACCAGGCAGCTTCCTCTTTCGTTTCTTACCCCCAATCCATATTCACCTAGTATGTTTCCTTCTCTCCCTTTTCCTACTGACGAATTCCAGTCACCCATGACTATTAAATTTTCATCTCCCTTCACTATCTGAATAATTTCTTTTATTTCATCATACATTTCTTCAATTTCTTCATCATCTGCGGAGCTAGTTGGCATATAAACTTGTACTACTGTGGTAGGCGTGGGCTTTGGATCTATCTTGGCCACAATAACGTGTTCACTATGCTGTTTGTAGTAGCTTACCCGCATTCCTATTTTCCTATTCATTATTAAACCTACTCCTGCATTACCCCTATTCGATTTTGTGTTTATAACCCTGTATTCACCTGACATTACCCTGTATTCACCTGACATTCTGTTAGTATTCAAAAATATTTCTAGCAAGTTGTAATTTTGCTGGGTGCTATGTTGCTTATAGTTCCTCACAGTTTCCTTCGTTCACTGAAAACACTCCAACACCCACTATTCCATCATACACAACTACTACTATTTTTGAAGCAGACTGTTGTTGCACAATTGTTTCTGCGGTGGTCTCACTAACACAGTACTGCAACTTAGTTTGGATTGATTGGAGACTGGATAGATGTCTCCATTTGAGAGCAGCTCACTTTTAATGCGTCAAAATACTTTCCCAATCACTTTTCTTCATCTTCCCTCTGTGTAATAGGTTATCAGAATGAGTCTTCCATATTGTCAAGAAAAGTAAAGAATATTGGCAAGTGTTCCCAGAATGGATTTTCACTCTGCAGCAGGGTGTGCACCAATTTGAAGCTCCCTGGAAGATTAAACCTGTGTGCCATGCCAGGTGAAGGTCCCAAGTTCAAGCCCAAAGACACATTTTTAATCTCCCAGCAAGTATTGATTGCTAAGTGATTGGAATCCAAAGGATTTACTTCTCTTTTGATTTCTGTGTTACTTGCAGTTATGCAATCCTTAGGATTACTATCGACCTTGTCTGTTTATTTTGTAAGATTTGTGGTGGGTCTCATACCAGCATCAGCAGGAAGTTGCATCCCTGACCGATATAACAGGGCAATATTTTGCCGACCCCCAATACACTGCCAGATGAAAGTAGTATAACCTTTATCCTCTATTCTCAGAGTAGTATTTTGGTGGTCTGGATCCTTCTGCAAGTTCTCTCGACTGTGCTACTAAATAAATAGCCACACTTCTCACAAACTGGGGTATATTTTGCCCACTATTTTCACTATTACTTTTAACAACACAATTAACAATTGCTACAGTAATAGCACTCTCTTGAGTAAATTCAAAACGTTTAGATATGCATACTGTAGGATTTGAGAGAAAAATACACAAACAACTACCACTCTTCAATTGTTCATTACGCCCTTGTTGGTTTGTTGTTTACTCCATGGCTCTCGAATTCAGGTACTTGCTGCACCATGGCACAAATGACACCTGGACGATCGGTGGTTATAATACCATTTTTACTGGTCTCCTCGCTGGCTCCACCACTGCTCCACATTCACTGCATACAAGAAAGGAGAACACAGTTTCCCTTTCCTACTACATTTATCCTTATTCAACTTACTCAAAAGCATCTCTTGTCGACAGTTTTCCAGTGGTGTGTGGGGATGTTTACAAATATCCAAAAACACTACAAGCAGAACACATCTTTGGACGATGTGGGTAGGATTTTGGTAGATCATGTACTTATGAGTTAGATCTCGTTACATAAATTGTTAGTTCAGACTGTATTATGTAATCTGGGTCTACTAGTGAACTTGCAGACATTATGCATTTCTCAGTCAGTTACTGCCAAGCTGCTAAAATATGAAACCAATATGTTGAAGTCACGTAAATGAATATTTAAGTCAGCCATGAGTGTCATTAGTGAATGTTAGTTAATTAATGCAACTTACTGATTGCTTCAAACATTGAGACTCCTGTCTATTACAAAGCTGATCATCAGAAAGGGAATATAAACAGGAAAAAACAGAAAATAATTTCCTGCAGCATTGTGTATTTTCTTTCAAGCCCATTCATACCAGGAGGAGATTTAAAAAGGTCGACACTACAGGCAAAGATCCAGAGCACGATATTTATACTCTGGCACAGATGTCTCAACATTACGAATCATCGCTTGATTCATTATAAAGACACGGGTATGTACGCTTCTAGGTTATTTCAAGTCATTACTTCAATACTAATCAGGGCATTTGGAACTGCAGTGTCCTTAATTTTGGTTCTTCCTGGAGTCAAACTGTTCAAAATATTATTTCCTGTGATACTATCATGCTGTCTGATTTATTTTTTTGGTTTGTGGTGTTGGCTGTGACTTGCTGATTATTTATTTATTTGGTCCATGTGATCTGATATTACACAGTGTGCTACAGCCCTCGAGCAGAATACATTAATGTACACAATGAGCAGATTATGATTTACCAACAATATATTGCAACAGGTTTGCACAGGGTGATACATATAAACCTGAACTACTTCAATGGGCTATAATTTCCCTCCAGAAGCTCACAGAAATGGGTAAGTTGTTTTAATGATTTATTTATTTATTTGCATGTCTAGTTCTATAGGAACAAATTGAGGAGCAAATCTCCAAGGTCATGGAACGGGTCAGTACATGAAATTACAACATAAAAGTAATAACAGATAAAAATAAAATGTTTATAGACCCAAAAAAGTCAAGCCATAATTTTAAGTGAATGCAATCAACAATATAATACAACAATCATCTTAATTTTTCAAGGAACTCCTTAACAGAGTAGAAGGAGTGAGCTATGAGGAAACTCTTCAGTTTTGATTTGAAAGTGCATGGATTACTGCTAAGATTTTTGAATTATTGTGGTAGCTTATTGAAAATGGATGCAGCAGTATACTGCACACCTTTCTGCACAAGAGTAAGGGAAATGGGATTTCTGCCCAGTATCAACTAAGAGAAAGCTGCTAATTTTGGGGAATAAGCTGATATTGTTAACAAGAAATGACAGTAAAGATTATATACATTGAGAGGCCAATTTCAAAATGCCCAGACTAGTGAAGAGGGGTCAACAAGAGGTTAGTGAATTTACACCACTTACTGCCCGTTTCTGGGCCAAAAATTCCTTTTAGAATGAAAAGAGTTACACCATATGATATAAGCGAAGTGGACTAATTTTTGTGTCGAACGATTTCTTACTTCACATACTGTTCAAATAGTAAAAATGGCAGCATTAAGTCTTTGAACAAGATCCTGAACATGGGCTTTCCATCCTGAACGTGGGCTTTCCAAGACAGTTTACTATCTATCTGAACACCCAGAAATTTGAACTGTTTAGTTTCACTAATCATATGCCCATTTTTTGAAATTAAAACATAGGGTTTTTGAAAATTGTGTGTTAGAAACAGTAAAAACTGAGTCTTACTTTGATTTAGTGTTAGTTTATTTTCTACAAGCCATGCACTTATGTTGTGAACTGGACTATCTGAAACCGAGCCAATGCTGCACACCACATCCTTTACTACGTAGCTAGTGTCATCAGCAAACATAAGTATTTTAGAGATACTCATAATATTAGAGGGTATGTCATTTATATAAGTAAGGAAAGAATGGTCCCAACACTGATCACTGAGGCACCCCCCACTTGACTGTATCCCACTCAGAACCCACATCACAGCCATTCTCAACACTGTGAATAATGACCTTTTGCCATCTGTTGTTATAGTACGAGGTGAACCAATTGTGAGCTACTCCCCGTATTCCATAATGGTCCAACAACTGGAGCAATATTTTGTGATCAACACAATCAAACGCCTTAGTTAAATCAAAAAGTATCCTTAGCATTCAAAGCCTTTAGTTTAATCCATCCAGTACCTCACAGAGAAAAGAGGATATAGCATTTTCAGTTGTTAAACGACTTCTAAAGCCGAACAGTACATCTGATAGCAAATTGTGTGATATAAAATGATCAATTATCCTTACATAACCTTTTCAATAACTTTTGCAAACACTGATGGCATAGAAACAGGTCTAAAATTGTCTACATTATTCCTTTCTCCCTTTTTACAAAGCTGCTGAGTACTTTAATCGTTCAGGAAACTGACCATTCCTAAAGGAAAAATTAGAAATACGGCTAAATACAGGGCTAACCTGTGCAGCACAGTATTTTAATATTCTGCTAGGCACTCCATCATATCCATGAGAGTCCTTTGTCTTCAGTGATTTAATTATTGACTCAATCTCCCCCTTGTCAGTATCACGGAGAAGTATTTCGGACATCAATCTCAGAAAGGCACTTGCCAAGAGAGTTATAAGATTCCCTGTACAAACTAAATTTTTATTTAATTCACCAGCAATGCTCAGAAAAGATTGTTAAATACTGTATGTATATCTGATTTATCAGTAACAGAAATATCTTTACTGCGAACTGACTTTATACTGTCGACCTTGTGCTTCTGGGCAGACACTTCCTTCACAACTGACCATATGGTTTTAATTTTATCCTGTGAATTAGCTATTCTATTTGCGTACCACATACTCTTTGCCTTCTTAATAACATTTTTAAGCATCTCACAATAGTGTTTGTAATGAGCTACTGTAGGCTGACTGTGACTACTCCTAACATTTTGATATAATTACAACTTTGTTCTACATGATATCCTTATCCCACTAATCAGCCACCTAGGTTGCCTTTTACTGCTAATATCCTGTTTACAACATTCTAATGGAATGCAACTCTCAAAGAGCATGAGAAATATGTTAAGGAAAGCATTATATTGGCCATCTATGTGATCGGAACTATAAACAATCTATCACTCTTGTTCCTTAACGAGATTTAAAAAACTCTCTATTGCCATTGGATTAGCTTTCCTACATAGTTTGTAATTATATGTGACACTTGTTTGAGTACAAAAGCCTTTTAGTGTTAAAACTTGTACTTCATGGTCTGAAAGGCCACTCTAGTAATGAAGGCCCATCTAGTAATGAAGAATGAATAACAATATTGTCTACGGCTGTGCTACTGTTCCCCTGCACCCTAGTTGGAAAAAACACAATCTGCATCTGATCATATGAGTTTAGGACATCTACCAACATCATTTACGACATCTACCAACATCCTTTTTCTTGCCCAACCATACACTAAATTAATTCATTGATCTCAGTAGCTCTGCGAATAATCAGAAGTACTGTCTGTTGTTGGCAAGTTGCTTGTTGTTTCTGTGCATGACGTCCTTTTCCCAGCATAATGCCACATTGCTTGGCTTGTGTTAGTTCATTCGCAGCCTTGTTGGCCGCGGTTTGTGGAGTCTGAGTGTGTGTAGTTCAGGCGGCGTGACAAGAACAAGTAAATTAGTCATTTTTTCACAGTCCTTAGTTGGCAGAAACATGCAATACACACTTCGGGATTGGGTTTTTGTTGTGGAGCCATAGTGGAAGAGAGACTCATTGGTTATAGCACAATGGGCATTACAGAGACAATTCAATGCGCACGATGTTCCAACAAAGGCAACAATGTTACCAATCTTAAGGAACTGGCGTACTAAACAGTGACAGTGGTAAACAAAGTCCACCAATGAGGGCAGAGGTTACTGATAAATTCAGAAGAAACTATAGCATCGACTGAGGCAGAAGACAGGCCTTTCATATGGCACATGCCAGAGAGCTGCAAAAAATTTGGCACTGGGACCATACAGAGTTCGTAAGACGCAAGCACTGTAAGAAACAGACCAAGTGAAAAGAATGTGTTATTGTCGATGGTTTCAGAGATTTCTAATTTAACATCCAGCCATTCTCTCCATGACTTGGTTTAGAAATGACGCATGGTTCCATCTGTCAGGTAACATCAACACACAAAACAGCAGATACTAGGCTGTTGTAAGCCACCATATCATCCATTAAACACCACTGCATGATGAAAAGGATGGAGTGTGGAACACAGTGTCAGCTTGCTTGATTGTTGGCCCCATTTTCTTTGATACAACCGTAGACATTACAGTTAATACGAGCATCTTCATCTTCAATACATTTGTAGAGCAGCTGGATGACGTCGAACGTACAGAAGGTTATTTCCAACAAGATGGAGCAACATGTCACACATCTAACACTTCCATGCAACTTGAAACCAGTTTCTTTTGTGATAGAATAACTTCAAAAATTTTGTGGGTATCCAACCACCTGATCTATGCCCCCCCCCCCCCCCCCACCTGGCATGGCTTTTCACTAGTGGAGATACCCCGAAAGCCGAGTGTACAAGAACAGACTAAGGACAACTGCAGAACTGAATGAGGCCAACACACAAAGTAAGCAACATTGGTGAGGACACACTTCACAGAATGTCACGGAACACGGTAAAATGGGTACAGTTGTGCATGCTGGTGGAGGGTGCTTTCACCATTTCCAATGAGGACTCTGTATCTCTGTATGTATGTATGTATGTATGTATGTCGTGTCCTAAATGTGTACCATCATCTACCAAAATTGCAAATGTGTCCCATAACTGGTTCACATGTTGCGACTCATTAAAAGAGTTCACATTTATATGGATTGCACTGTACAGTGGAACCTTGCATAGTGAGCATAATTCAATCCAGAATCTTACTCATAGTGCGGAACACTCATTAAGTGAAATAATTTATCCCTTATAAATTAATGTAAAATACAATATGCATTCCATGCAGAAAAAGTACTGAAAGTTTTATTTTATGCACAACTTTTATTCAACGAAAATTATACATGCAATGTTATGTACTAATTCTTTTTCACTAGGAAGCTAGAAGGTGTCATCAATAAGTAGTAGGTCTTTTAAACTTTTTTATTGAACTACAAATCCTTAGTATTACTTGAAGTGGTGCCCTTCTGCTTCAACACAACGTGTATAACACGATTCCCACTGCACGTACGCCTTCTGGAACTTGCTTTCCTTGATCCTCTTTAGAGACACCATCATGGTGTTTTGGACATCTACAGAGTTGAATCAGTGACCCTTGAGGTCCCGCTTGAACTGGGGAAAAAGAAGTAGTCTGCCAGTAACAGATCTGGACTGTATGGAGTCGGAGGTAATGTGGCAACCCTATGCTTGGCCAGCAAACCTATGATTGGCCAGGTATTCCAACACCCGCAGCGCACAGTGGCACAGCACGTTCTCATGGTGCGACTGCCAACAAGCAGCGACATCTGGCCGCACTTGGAGGATTCATTTGTGCAATCTTTCAAGCACTTCCATGTAAAATTTAGAATTGAGAGTTTGTCCAGGGAGCACAAACTCCTGGTGAACCACACCACAATGGTCAAAATGCAGATGAGTATGGTTTTGACCCTTGGCTTGCTCATTTTGGCTTCCTACTGATGCGGGGAATTGGCAGTGTGCCACTCAACGCTTTGGCATTTGGTCTTCAGGGCGTACTCAGAACACCACGATTAGTCACTGGTAATCACACTGAAGAAAATTTGAGTTTTCTTGGACACAGTTCAGAATTTCCTGGGAAATTTGCACATGATTCAGTTTTTGTTTCTCACTCAGGATTTTTTGAACAAGCTTGGCGCACACCTTTCGCATGACCAAATCCTCAGTAACTATTTCTTGGATGGTACCATACAAAATCCCCAATTCATCAACCATCAGACGAATGTTTAAGCACCGATCAGAGTCCAGGAGTGCCTTCACTTTGGCCACATTTTCATCAATCCTTGAAGTTGATTAGTGACCTGCGTGCTGGTCATCTTCAACCAGCGCCCGCTCCTCTCTGAACACCTTGTGCCACTCCAACACTGTTGAGAGGCTCAGGGCAGCATCCTGTAGGCATCCTTAATCATTCCGAGGGGCTCCATCATGGTTTTCGTGAGTTTCACGCAGAATTTAATAGCATAGTGCTGCTCAAGATTTTTCTACGTATTGAAACATGACCGCACTACCGAACAGAAGACCACAAAAATTGACATACTCACTCTCCGTTTCCCTGCAGGTGACTGTAAAAAATATCTGACTCTCCGAAAGGCTCCCCACTTTCATGACCAGGTGGTCCAAGCTCCCACCACCACTCCATTCACACTACAGAAATTCAGTCCTACTATTTATTGATCACACCCTGTATTTAGTCATTTGTTTCTGACAACCTTTCAACACTTGACAGAAATGCAACATAGAATTATTGTCAAATAAATTTGTAGTGCACATAGCCACTGCTTTTATGGGGTTATGATTATCACTGTATGAGGCAACTGATTCCCACACTTTCAGCATTTCTTCTATTGCACCAGAAGATTACTCCTCCTCCTCTGAATAACTCCTCTCCACAACTGCCTGCTGTGAAACACACTCTAAATCCATAAGATCTTTGGTGATAATTTCTTGGGTGTGATCTTCCAAAAGTTCATTGATATCACTGTTATCCACTTTTAGTCCCATGCTCTTGGCCCAAGACACAATCTCGTTGACTATGGGATCCACAGGTACTGACTTAAGTGCCTCAGAGCCACATTCAACAATGCACTCCAACCAAAGCTTCATCGAGCCAGATGTAAGAGTTCTCTTGGTAACCCCTTCCCATGCCTTTTTATATCATCTTGACACACACAATGATGTTGAAATGATATTTCCAAAACTCTATGAGAGTGAGATTGGTAGCTTCAGTCAACTCAAAGCAAAGTTTGAAGAGTGCTTCAGTGCAGATCTTCTTAAAGTTAGAAATAATCTGCTGGTCCATACGCTGGAGTAACAGAATGGTCGGGGGGCAGAAATTGGATCTTGACGAATTGAAGTTCTTCTAGGGGGTGGTTTTGTAGGGCTGGAGAATGGACAGGAGCAAAGGCCATTGAAAGCAGGACATGGAGTGGCAGATTCATCTCAAACAAATATTTTTCACCAAATGACCAAAAACTTCATTGATTCAATCACAAAAAAGATCACGTGTCACTCAAGCCTATAAAGGTATGCTTCGACACCTTTATCCAGAATAGGCACATCTCACTGAAACTGAAAATCTGTTGTGGCAGATAACCATCACCAGAATCTATGAACATCTTGAAGTTGCTGATGAAGTTGTCTGCTCCCTTTGTGTTGGTTCTTCTCTTAAACTTCTCGAACCACCCACGGCTTGCCTTAAACACTTCTTTGGACGCTGATGATCCCGATGTCATCTTAAAGAGGTCAGCAAAAATAATTCTCACCTCCTCACAAATGATGATCTCATTAACAGTGTCGCTTTGCAATTGATTTTCATTTGTCAGGGAGTATACGCAGGCAAGGGAAAAAAATTCCCGGAGAGTTTTCCCGGATATTCCGATTAAAAAATATACTTTTTCCCAAGCAAAAATATACTTTATCCATGCTAAGTGACAGTAAGTTTTCGATAGGGAGCGAAGTTTTGGAAAGATCTTTGATGTGCAGAAACATATACGCTGCATATTTTTGTATTATGAAAGTATAAATTCGAATTCCACCAAACACAACACGTTAGTTTCCAGAGAGTTAAAATCGAGATTGCAATGCCCTTTTGTAAACCAATCATATCTCATGCCACGTGATCTCGCCAGCTGATAACAGCAGGTATTCAGAGCATAGGACACGTGTTGTAGTCAGCCAATAGCAAGATCACTGTTAAGTAGCGCGAACACACAAAGAGGAATAGTTAATGGTCGACATTAATATACACAGTGTAGCTACAAGAAAAGCTAAGCTTTTACATGTAATATTGGTCTTTTTTTTGCGTGTGTTATACTCTTTAAGACATATCATCACACAAATTTTCCAGTAAACTTAAAATAATGACATAAATGTCTGGTCTTCTGACTCTGAAATTCTTCTAAGAATAAATTCATCCTACATTCTCACACATAATTCATTTTGCATAAAAGGAAATTTACTTTGGAATTAACACTTTTCAAACCACTATTCACAACCCTTTCTCCGAGACTGTTAGAAATATGTTTGTTTTGTCAGTTGCCAGGGAGTGCCAGAAAACAGGCATTATTTCGCAAGTGCAGCTACGGTGATATAGGAAGCCTGCAAGTTCGTATGTACAAAGCATTAAGAGATCTTACATTACGCCACAAAAGAAACAGGACATCGGAGGATACTCCAAGAGCAGCAGAATTTCGAAACCACACAAAAATGTATAATTCAGCTTGACGTGCACATTGGTTTGTCCAGATTCACAATGAAGTAGGCCCCACCTGATATTAAGCTTTCCAGTGTGGTTTTCGGGCTGTAAATTTTCTTGGAGTACCAGTAATGTACTATCTCATGTTTGGTTCTTTATTATTGCATAATGCCATTCATGGTAGAAGATGAAAACGTGCACTTGAAATTCAGCAAATAATTGGAATGAAACACTTCATTTCAAATAAATTGATTGCCTCAGCAGAAAAGATTAATAAAGCTGAATTTCTTCAACAAAGCAAAAAGCTTCATTGTACTGCAAGGCGATTTAGCTTGACTGCCAAAAATGTGGAAATAAAATAAAATCATAATAATATATTTTTGGCTTCCATAATTATGTGAATGCATTTTAATTCACTTGATAGCTCCCGGCCACAGAAATCCATTTTGTTTTCGTTTGACGTGGGAGCTGTAAATGAAGAGGAAACAGTAAAATCCCTTAACGTAAATATGGGTCATGTGGAGACTACCCCCTTCTTCTTCTTCTTCTTCTTCTTCTTCTTCTTCAGTAGCACTACAGCCCTTGGTGAGCCTTGGTTTCTTTCAACGATCTTCCTCCACACTTCTCGGTTATTTGCTGCTCTTTTCCACCTCTGGACTCCCATACTGGTGAGATCCACTATTACGTTGACAATCCATCTTCTTCTAGGCCTCCCTTTTTGCCTTTCTGAATGGATCGATCACACCTTTCATCATTTTCTTTGGAATTCTGTCCCCTGCCATTCCCTCCAAGTGTCCTAGCCATCATATTTGCTGTGATTTTACAAATTTTACTATGTCCCTACCTTGTATTAACTCTTGTAATTCGGCACTGTAGCGTATTCTCCAACCTTCGTCCTCCCTTATTGGCCCATAGATTTTGCGTAGTATATTCCGCTCAAAGGTTCTTAGTGCATTTTTATCATGTTCTGTCAATGTCCATACCTCTGACCCTTAAGTGATAACTGGGCAGCCTAGGGAATTATATATTAGCAGTTTTGTTTTTCTTGTAACAAGGCTACTTCTGAAAAGTTGCATGTTTGCAAAGTAAGCTCTATATCATATTCATAGAACTTTTCCATCATTTGTTTTATCACAAATATTTGATCAGTTGTTCCTCTGTCTGGTCGAAAGCCACACTGATATTCCCATAGTATGCCTTCTGCACAATTCTGTATCCTTTTGTTTAATGTAATTGAGAAAATCTTATAAATTGTGCTTAGGAGTGTTATAACCCTATAATTTTTACTGGCTGTTCTGTCCCCTTCTTATAAATGGGGTTTATTATTTCAGTTTTCCAATTGTCTGGCATAGTTTCTGTTTCCCGAATATTTGATATTAATGTGTGCAGTTCCTTTATTACAGCGTCACCACCAGTTTTTATTAATTCAGGGATTATGCTGCCTTCCCCAAGGGCTCGATTGTTTTTTGACTTGTGCACAGCCTGGGAAACCTCTAGTAGTGTTGTCTTTCTTGCCTCATTGGTATCATCATCTACTTCCAGCTCCACTCTTTCCTCCTGCACAGCTGTCTCTTCATCTTCTAGGCTGGTGCTTAGTGTATCTTTGAAATACTTTACCCATCTTCCCACTAACTTTTCTTCATCCCTTATCATTTTCCTATCTTCACTGGAAGAGGCCACTGTTTTTAGCTGGAATATATTTTTCAATTTGCCTACAGCATGACAGAACTTTCTTACTTCACTCTGTTCCTTTAACTCTTCTAGTTCTTGAAATTTCTTCTTAGTCCACTCTCTTTTCTTTCTCTTGCACAGTCTGTTAGCTCTTCTCCTGAATCCTCTACATCATTACATTTTATTTCTGATTTCTCTCTATAGAACTTTTGTCCTTGCCCTGTTCTTTTCCTCTATTTCTTACCTGCAATCTTCATCAAACCATTCCTGGGCTCTTCTGTTCCTTCTTATGCCTATTATTTCCTCTGCAGCATCTTTAATGGCTTTTTCAATCCTGTTCCACCTTTCATCTACTCCTACTGCAGTCTATTCATTGCTCAACTTTCTGCTTAGTGTTACTTGGTATTTTTTTACTTCATCAGGAATTTTCAGTTTATCTGGGTTCCATTTCATCATCTTTCCTATTCTGTTGCCATTTGTAAGTGAGAGTTCCTCTCTCAAGACTGATTTTATCACAAAGTGGTCTGAATCACAGTTTGGTCCTCTGGAGCTCCGTACACCCATAACTGACATGGAGTGGCATGCAATCGCTAAAATATGGTCAATCTGGTTGACTACTCCATTGACTTCATACTTCCAGGTGCCCATATGGATCATTTTGTGTAGGAAACAGGTATTTATTATAATCATGCTATTCCTCACTGCAAATTGGCATAGTAAGTCTCCATTCTCATTGTTTTCTTCATGTAGTGAATATAGACTACCCCCTTCCCAATAAAATTTAGACAACTCTGTGCATGCTGAATCTGGCAGCTAGGGTGCATGAGACAAATTTTTCTCATTAGCACCTGGCCGCTTGCTGCTACTGCTGATACAGCTAGTAGCCACATTCAACTAGCCAGAAGCAGGCGAAGGTACAGCTCATACGTGAGTCAACTGCGCATGCCATGAGCCTGCTTGCAATCGCTCAATCGAACCTAATGAAAACAGCTGTGACGTCATGCTCGTAGAGAGCAGTTTATTGTTACAAAGTACTGCATAGTCTTTGCCCTAAGGCCTTTGACATATTTTTGCTGTTTGCAAATGCTTGTGCAAGCACGATGTTTTGTTGTTGTAAATGGCACATTTCCTTTCCAACGAAAGATTGTTTTCCCTTGTTTATGTTTTACTGCTGCAGTATTATTCTCAAGTAGCAGGATACAGTAACAACCTTTGCTAGAGTATCAGTTCTCACCAGTCAAAATTATAAAAGTTTAACTGAAAACTAAAACAAGGAAAAATTCCCGAATTCCGAAAAATTTCTGGGTTTTTCCCAGGTCGTATACACCCTGTTTGTCCATATAAGGAGCAACCTTCGACATCGTCCAGAATACGAAACAGTTGTTTAGATACTATTGCCACTCCCTTTGAAGCGTCTATCTCCTTAATATTGTCCATGTTCTTGAGGCTAGTGCAAATATTTGATGTAGACCAATTGTATGTGCATGCTAAATCAGCAACGAAGGTTATTAAAATCTTCACACAAAAAAAAACTGAGAGATTACAGGTTAAAAAAAAAAAAAAAAAAAGTGTGATCACAAGCTGCACTAAGATGGTAGCAGAAAGAGTGCTGATCCCAGACTGCAGAACATACTAAATATGCCGCTGCCAATAATGAAAGGTGTTCATATAGTAGAACATCCCCCCCCCCCCCCCCCCCCCGCACACAAATGACTGGTGACGTCACATTAAATCATCGTCACTCATTATGCGAAACATCGCTCGTTAAGTGAGTCATTTTTTTACAATTTGTTTTGCTCGTTATGGGATTTGCTCATTATGGGTGGTACTCTTTAAGTGAGGTTCCACTGTATAAGGTTTACTTCACTGAATAGTTCAAGCATTACCCTTGCACATAAACAGCAAATTTACTAGCTTACATATTATTTTATAGAGTAAAAATGACGACACAGCAAATATTAGTTCAAGGCTTTACAAAATTGTGTACTGCCTTCCATAGATTTTAGATTTGATGGGAGCTTATTGAATAGCTGGAGGCCAATGCGGAATGCTCCCTTTTGACAAGAGTTGTTTTAGTATGCAGGTTTGAGTTTCTTCTAGTATTATGTTTGTAAATCACTGTTCTTCTTAGGTCAGCATTTGATTGACATTACACATTTATTTTTCTTTCCTTAAGAATTTTAAAGTATCAAGAACATATAAGCAAGGCAGTGTTAGGATTTACAGCTTTCTGAAAATGGGTCTTCAAGAGTCTCTAGTTTACCTTCCATTAACGAGCCTCGTGGCTCTTGTCAAGGGCAGCTGTAGAATTTCCCCACAATATCACATATCTGATGTGTAGTAGCGAGCCAGTGGGTATGTTGGACCTTCCATCGACCAACGGACCCCCTTGAAGATGTCTCCCGCAGTCGGAGACGAAACGTTGGGAATTGAGACAAAATTCATCAACTGACCACGGCATAACAGCCAGGATAATTATAATGGACATGATATTTCCGGCCGTGAAAGTCTACATTTTAGAATCAGTTTTTGTATAACTTTTTACATATTTTTTTCAAATACTGTAGAGAAAGAGGATGAAATTGTGATAAGCATAGAGTTGTTCATGTCTTTACTATCTGCTTTTTTGAAAATAGGAATTACTTTCAACATTTTCAGTGACTCTGGGAGTATAACTGCCTGGAAGGAACAGTCACAGATGTGAGTTTGTGGTTCAGCAAGAGTGTGTGTTCAGTTCCTGACAACAGTTGCCAGAACTCCATCAATGGGAATCGAATAAGAATTTTTCATTGCTCTGAGGGTTTTTCATCATCATCATCATCATCATCTTTAGTGACTATAGTAGGCCTAATGAAAATTGATACAGTGCATGTATGATTTTTCTGGTTTACTGGTTGATATTTTTAATCAGTCCATCAGCTATTTTTGATCTAGCCTCTCCATAAAGACTTACAAAATGGCCATTGTCATACTGGCTGGCTGGGTGCTTATTTGTAAGCAGAGCATTTCCATTACTTCAGACATTTTTTTGCTGGTCAATGCTAGCTGCCATTTAATTGTATCAGACTTGCCACTGCAAAGAGAGAACTTTATTGAACTTACTGGGCAACTGTTAATCCTCATCCTCTTTATGGTGGTGTTTTGCTGGTTGGTTCATTACAGGCATCACCATCAACCAGCTGTTCACTTGAATGAATGGCCACCAGCAAACTGTGCCCAAGAACAGAATTGATCACCCTGTGGCAGAACACGCTGTTGAGCACAAAATGTTTGATTAACAGCTGCTTCACAACCTGTGCCATATGGATCCTTCCCACAACACCAGCTTCTATGAATCAGATAGAGGGGAGTTGTCATTACAACACAGACTTTAATCAAGTAATACTCCTGGCAGGAATCTCCAATAGCCCAATAGTGACTTCCACCTGTGGTCCAGGACCTGAACTTCATTTCATCCTGCATCCATACCTTCTTACCTCTTCCTCTGTTCTCTCTCACCCTCCCAGCCCACTTCTCCACTTCATGATGTGCTGTGCACAGCGTCCTTTGCCAGCAGCCTGAATGAGCTCACCTGTGCTTTCCCCAACTATCACTCTACTCCCCACCTCCTCCATTTATGCACTTCACTCAATACAACCCCTCACACCAGTCAAAGTGCCCCCTAAATCGACAAAATGTTGTCAGACTTAACAACGTAGCCATACAGGTGTGTGTGTGTGTGTGTGTGTGTGTGTGTGTGTGTGTGTGTGTGTGTGTTTGTGTGTGAGTGAGGGAGTGAGAGAGAGAGAGAGAGAGAGAGAGAGAGAGAGAGAGAGAGAGAGAGAGCGCAAATGCAAGTGCTCTATAGCCCTGTCAAAGTATTTTTCAAAATGATAGAAGCATTCTGTCTTGGTTTTTGTGCCTATCAATGACTCACTGCCTCTACTCCTAGAATTATTTACATTCCAATATATTAGGTATTAAAATTGCCAAGAAATGTGCTGGAACAAAAGGGTGTATTTTACAGTAATCAAATGAAAAATATGTTGCATCTGAACAAGAAAAATGGTTTATATACATTATTCTTACCTAGAGTCGTCCCCAAGCCATGGTGATTGAAGTTTACTACCACCAAACTTTGCCCCTGTTACAAGTTTGAACACTGTTACCGTTACTTGTTTTTGAGCCTCTGGTTCCACATGGTATAGATTCCCAGAGTTTACAAACCATTTGCTAACTTTTAATCTGAAACCATCAAAAATATATTACTTTTAATCTGAAACCATCAAAAATATATTTCTGAAATAATGTTGTCATTTTGGTAATGATAAAAGTACCACTATTCAACAAACATCACAAGCTCAGTTAAACTGACTGACTGGCATTCGCTAATCCTATACAAATGCCGGCAGCTGTGGCAAAGCTGGAAAAACTTTTAGACTATTAAAAATGTAGAATTATACAGAACATATGAAGAGACAGAATTGTTGATATGAAACGAAGCACAACAACACAGTCTGCAAAAAACAAATAAATAACAATTAACAGTGTAGAAATTTAAATATACTGCAGACACTTTAATGTGGCCATACTGGGTGGGGTTTTTTGGACTGTGGTTGCATAAGAAACCAGCAGTGACCTGGCATATACTACCTCATCTACGACAGTGTCAACATCAGGTGGAAACTGTGTGGTAGCTGTAAATGAATGCTTTGAGTACTATGCTTTGCTTTGAATTGTGCGTTGCCTGTTGTTATCTTTTCTTATTTTGAAGTGACTGAAGAGACTTGGTCTATCATAGGATTTGAGCATGAATCATAACACAAGAAAGGATCGGCATTCTCTATGACCATAATAACAGTTCTGCTTTAGCAGAACAACAAAACTTGAGTGTAAACTGCCAGTTCTGAGGGAACAAGGCTGAACTTGTTTCCCTGCACCTCTTCTCTCCTCACTGTGGTACACATTCTTGTTTGTTTACTATCATGGTGACTGCCACATTACAGTGTCTGCACTGTACAAAGGGAATACATTACAACAGGGCCACCAGTAATAAATAGCATTACAGAAAAGGGAAAGAGAGTTGGGAACAGTTTATCAATTATATAAAATATCTACAACAAAAATTGCACTTCAAATAATGTAAAACTCATCTACTGCTATGAACTACAAAGACTGTATGCCCCCAAATGAAACCCACTCAACATGAAACATTACTGGAGATCATGGTAGGATGTGGAGAGGTCAGGGGGGAGAATAACAGTCTGAGGAAAATCAAATATCCTAAAAAGATTAGCAGAAAACAAGAAATTTTATATGAATATTGAAATAAATCATCTTCTAATATAAAAATTATCTGTGCTTCTACAAAAATAATACAACAGCAGCATTGGTTTAAAGAAGTATAGACTGTCATATCTGCAGAAGAACAAGCTGCCAGATCACTCCAAATGAAAAAGTTTTGGGAAAGGAAAAAATTGTTGACTGCCAAGATTTTAACTTGTTCACCATAGACACTGTTACATAAAGTTTCATTTTAGTGCTCTAATGTGGGTGTAAACTATGTAAATAAATAAATAAATAAGGGCACCAGAGAAAACATTTCAAAGGGGTCTTGAAAACGTAGAAAAAAAAGAAGACATAAATTATCTAAAGAACAAACAGGGGGAAATGGTAGAAATAAATACAAAACAAGAAACAGAAAACAAAGACTAGATTACAGTTTGATTATGAATGAGTCAATAAGGAGAAAGCTGCACTTCAACAACACTAAAAATTCAACTATTTGAGTTTTATGAGGAGGGTTAGTTCCTCTTAGGAACTGCTTTAACAAATGCTTAGTATTCTGCAATCCCTTCCTTGTCAATGAAGAAAAGAGGGTTTTACTGTCAAGATCAAGTTGACAAAGGGCCTGAGAAAGCTTTTTTAAGGGGGGTAGGATGTCAAACGGGCCAACTTGGAGCAGGAGAGGCACCACAGGACATTTTATTTTCTACGTATATACTTTTACAAATAAAGTCATAAAACTTTGTTGGCATGACCAGGAAGGATTCAGGATTCACACTCATAGCAGTGGAAGTGCAAAAACATAACAAAATAAATTTTTTTTAGATACGAAATTTCATCATTTTTTCACTTACTGTTGGCTGAGTTTGTTGCTATAGGTACATTTTTCTTCACAAGTAAGAGAGCTTCTTTGATGAATTTTGCACAGCATACAAACCATACTTACAGGTGTATGAAATTCTAGAATTTTCCAAATCTATTAAAAACTGTGGTAAAAATTGAGATAATTAACTACAAAATTTGATTTTTTTCTAAATATAAAGTTTAAAACGTAACAGCTCATTCATTTTTTCATAAATTGATTCTAGAGTTTCAGACACCTGTAAGTATGGTTTGTATGCTGTACAAAATTCATTGAACAGTCTCTCTTACTTATGAAGAAAAGTATACCTATAGAAACAAATGCAGCCAATAGTAAGTGAAAAAATGATAAAATTTCACGCGTAAAAAAAATTATTTTGTTATGTTTTTGAACTTCCGCTGCTACGAGTGTGAATCCTGAATCCTTCCTGGTCATGCTGACAAAGTTTTATGAATTTACTTGTAAAAGTATAGACAGTGGAAATTAAAATGTCCTGTGGTGCCTATCCTGCTCCAACTCGGCCCATTTGATATCCTACCCTCCTTAAGGAAGCAAATAGTATAACATTTCTTTCCCACGAAATTATACATAGAGACAGATGTTAATTTTTGGAGACATGAATGTCAAATATAAATGCATCCTGATCAAGATGCCATAAAAAAAACTGAGCTGCAAGTGTAGTTCAACAAAGAACATGAAGCTGAAAGGCCACTGTGTTATTGCAAGTCAGTGTTCCACCACATATAGGCCGTTTGATCAAAAATCTGGAGAAAATTAAGCGACTTCATTTTATGTAACAAAACTGGCATATTTGTACAGATTGTTTGTGCTAATTATCAACCATACAACAGATGGTCTTCTTACAAACAAATAACAGTCGCTGATGAATGTTTATATGTTAATCACAAACTTTGGATTAATACCCCAAGTTTCTCAATATTTTAAAAATGAAAGCCGAATTTAAATTCAAAACCAGAATATTAGCCCCTAGACCATGCTCTATGAAGTGGACTCCGGCAGGCCTGTTGCCTACCCACCGTGTGCTCTCCAAATTGTGTCCACGCTGTCTGGTGGCACTGCATTGCGCATTCTCCAAACTGTGCTTGCTCCCACACTTGGCAACATTTGGAAGGATCTACAAAATGTATTTAAAGTTTTATATCAGCTGCAAGAGTCACACTGCCTGCTGTAAGCATCATCTAACAGATATTGCTGGTGTGTCTGTTGTTTGGAGAAGACGGTGATCATCAGGACTTTAATGACAGTGATACAGAAACATCAAGAGGCAAAGGAGGTGTTGAAAAAGTGCTGACAACTGTTCAACAAGTCAGAGATCATGTGTAAGAATTCATTTTTCATGTCTTCCAAATCACTGGCATTTTCACATCCTTTTTTGATAACAGGTCGTTAACAATGATAATTAATGAAACAAACAAATATGCTGAGCAGTTTATAAGTTCATATGTGTATACACTAAAACAATGATCATAGGTGCACAACCAACAACTGAGAATTGTATTCTTCGACCACAAAGAAAATGGATAGGATGTGACAGTTACTTTTGGGATAAAAAATGTTTGTAAAATAACTTATACAGAAAAAAAGACAATGAGTCAATAGTAGCGTTTACAACAATACGAAGTGTGATCAAAAAGTAACGTGAATATTTCTTTTTCTTAAAGATTCTTTATTTTTTCATCAGCATCAATTTTGTCTGCTTCAAAGTAACCCCATCAGATTTAATACACTTGTTCCAAAGCTTTTTCAACTCTTCGAAGCACTTCTGGAACTCGCTTTTCATTATGGTGTACAGCTCCTTCAGTGATTCTGTTTTTATCTCATCAATGGTGGAAAAACAACATATATTCATGGCTCTCTTCAGCCTCAGGAATAGAAAGAAGTTGCAGGGTCTGGCGAATACAGTGGCTGAGGCAACATAACAGTTTTGCTTTTTGCTAAAAAATCATGAACAAGCATTGAGGTGTGATGCAATTTTCATGAGCAGTTTTGTCTCAATTCTTGTCATTTTCTTCAGATTGCTTTACACAAATGGTACATAAATTCCACGGAGCATTCCTTATTGACTATACACCAATAAGGTAGAAACTCATGACGCACTATGCCATTGTAATCGAAGAAAACTGTGAGGAGAACCTTCACATGTGACCGAACTTGTTGAAGTTTTCAGTCTTGGCTCTTCTGGCAGTTTCCATTTGGCCTTGGTTTTGATGTCAAAGCCATAAATTGTCACCTGCTATAACATTCTAAAGAATGTTCTGGATTATTGTTGACTTCATCCAGCAATTCCTGTGTGATTTCTAAGTGACATAATTTTTGGTCAAAATTCAACTATTTGGAACAAACTTTGCTGCTACACATTTCATGCAAAATAATAATAATAATTTGCTTGTCATGAGCCACAGGATATGCCGACATCATCAGTCTCTCTGACGGAGATTCTGTGGTTTCCAGAACCATTTTCTTTATTTTTCCACACTGTTGACAATAATTGATGTGCTAGGACATCCAGGATGGTCATCATCTTCAATGTCTTCTCAATGTAAACTCTTTTAGATCTGCCAAAAGCTATAGTCAACATTTACAATGTGGTGCTGCACTTTATTAAATTCTTCAAACAAAATTTAATGTGAATTCTCTGATCCATCTTTTTCAAAAGTAAAATTTCGTTGAGCACTTGAAAACACACACAATCTTTTCAACTGTCAACAATAAACTAAATAGTCCAAGCATCTGAAAATGTAAATATATAACTGGGGCACATGTACCAGCAAGATAAAAAAAAATTAAAATCAGATGTATAAAGCCTACAAAATAAAAAAGATCCCATTACTTTTTGATCACACCTCATAAGTGCGTGTTAAGATAAAATTAAACAATGGAAAATCCAGGACAGAATAATGACACAATATTACGAAATGGATAGATTGCTATTCACCTTATAGTGGAGAGGTTAAGTCACAGACAGGCAGAACAAAAAGACAGCTAAGCAAGTGGGCTTTTGGCGAAAAGGGCTTCTTCTAAAGTAGACAGCGTGCCCCCCCCCCCCCCCCACCCACACACACACACACACACACACACACACACACACACACACACACACAGAGTCTCTGGCTGCCAAAGCTGGACCACGAGCAACTGTGCTTGATGGGAAAAGCATTCTGGATGGTGGGGGTAAGGAGGCAGCTGGGGAAGGTTGGTTGGTTGGTTTGGGGGATTAAAGGGACCAGACTGCCATGGTCATCGGTCCCTTTTTCCAAAGACATAGAACAACCACAGAGAACAAAAACGAGGAACAGAAGAGATCACAGACGATACAGAACAGGAGAGACTGAGACAAAGACAAGACAAAACGAAACGAACGAAAACCACATAGAGATAAACGGCGGTTGGCCGACCATACAAATAAAAAAGGAAAAGTCAACCACTTAGAAACACATTAAAAAATCAGTGTAAAATCATAGGCCAAAGGCCAGAGTCGACACAAAACAAAATTAAAACAGAAACACTCAGATTAAATGATAAAATCCCCCTGCCCGAATAAAACGTAAAACTAAGTCAGCCATAGTGGAGTCGTCTGTTAAAAGGGCAGGGAGCGTATCAGGCAGCGCAAATGTCTGCCTGACCACAGCTAAAAGGGGGCAGGCCAACAGAATGTGGGCCACTGTCAAAGCCGCCCCGCAGCGACATACAGGAGGGTCCTCCCGGCGCAGTAAATAACTGTGTGTCAGCCGGGAGTGGCCAATGCGGAGCCGGCAAAGAACTACCGATTCCCTGCGAGTGGCTCGCAGGGATGACCGCCACACAGCCGTCGTCTCCTTGACAGCACGGAGTTTATGGGACAATGGCAGTTCGCGCCATTCCTCGTCCCATAGCGCCAAGATTTTGCGGCGGAAGACTGCCCGCAAATCAGTCTCTGGGAGGCGAAGATCCAGAGATGGCTTGCTGGTGGCCTCTTTCGCCAGGCGGTCAACATGTTCGTTACCCGGGATACCGACATGACCGGGGGTCCACACAAAGACCACAGAGCGGCCGCAACAGGCAAGAGTATGCAGAGACTCGTGGATAGCCATCACCAGACGAGAACGAGGGAAATACTGGTCGAGAGCTCGTAAACCGCTCAGGGAATCGCTACAGATAACGAAGGACTCACCTGAGCAGGAGCGGATATACTCTAGGGCACGAAAGATGGCGACCAATTCAGCAGTGTAAACGCTGCAGCCATCCTGCAAGGAACGTTGTTCGGAACGGTCCCCTAGAGTGAGCGCATACCCGACACGACCAGCAACCATCGAACCGTCAGTGTAGACAATATCAGAGCCCTGATACGTGGCCAGGAGAGAATAAAAGCGGCGGCGGAAGGCCTCTGGAGGCACTGAGTCCTTCGGGCCCTGTGCCAGGTCCAGCCGAAGGCAAGGGCGACAAACACACCATGGGGGTGTATGCAAAGTAGCCCGGAAAGTAGGTGGAACAGTGAAAACCTGAAGCCCAGAGAGAAACTCTTTGACGCGGACCGCTACTGTACAACCAGACCGGGGCCGACGATCTGGCAGATGGACGACCGATCGCGGGAACAGGAGACGATAATTTGGATGCCCGGGCGAGCTGAGAACATGGGCAGCATAAGCGGCCAGCAAACGTTGGCGTCGGAACCGCAGGGGAGGGACACCTGCCTCCACGAGTAAGCTGTCCACAGGGCTGGTGCGGAAAGCACCAGTGGCAAGGCGTATCCCGCTGTGGAGAATTGGGTCCAGCACCCGCAACGCAGACGGGGATGCTGAACCATATGCCAGGCACCCATAATCCAGACGGGACTGGATTAACGCCTGGTAGAGCCGTAGCAGGGTAGAGCGGTCGGCTCCCCAGCGGGTGTGGCTCAAACACCGGAGGGCATTGAGATGCCGCCAACACGTCTGTTTGAGCTGCCGGATATGAGGCAGCCAAGTCAACCGGGCATCCAAAACCACCCCCAAAAACCTGTGGGTCTCCACCACAGCAAGGAGTTCGTCGGCAAGATAAAGCCGCGGCTCAGGATGGACTGTTCGGCGCCGGCAGAAATGCATAACGCGGGTCTTGGCTGCCGAAAACTGAAACCCATGGGCTACAGCCCAAGACTGCGCCCTACGGATAGCGCCCTGTAGCTGACGTTCAACAGCTGCAATGCCAGTAGAGCTGTAGTAAAGGCAGAAGTCGTCAGCATACAGGGAAGCAGAGACAGAATTACCCACGGCCGCAGCAAGCCCGTTAATGGCTATTAAAAACAGACAGACACTTAAAACAGAGCCCTGTGGCACACCGTTCTCCTGGACGTGGGAGGAACTATACGAGGCCGCGACTTGCACGCGGAAGGTACGACACGACAGAAAATTGCGGATAAAAATCGGCAGAGGACCCCGAAGACCCCATCCATGAAGCGTAGAAAGAATGTGATGACGCCACGTCGTATCGTACGCCTTCCGCATGTCGAAAAAGACAGCGACCAGGTGCTGACGGCGGGAAAAGGCAGTACGGATGGCCGACTCCAGGCTCACCAGATTGTCGGCGGCGGAGCGGCCTTTACGGAACCCACCCTGAGATGGAGCCAGAAGGCCCCGAGACTCCAGTACCCAATTCAAGCGCCGGCTCACCATCCGTTCAAGCAACTTGCAAAGAACGTTGGTGAGGCTAATGGGACGGTAGCTGTCCACCTCCAGAGGGTTCTTTCCAGGCTTCAAAACGGGGATGGCAATGCCTTCCCGCCATTGCGACGGAAACTCCCCCTCGACCCAAAGACGGTTGTAAAGATCGAGAAGGCGCCGCTGGCAGTCCACTGAAAGGTGTTTCAGCATCTGACAGTGGATGCCATCTGGCCCAGGAGCGGTATCAGGGCAAGCAGTGAGGGCACTGCGAAATTCCCACTCACTAAATGGAGCATTGTAAGATTCTGGGTGGGTGGTGCGAAACGAAAGGCTCCGACGTTCCATCCGCTCTTTAATGGAGCGGAAGGCCTGGGGGTAATTCGCAGAAGCGGAACTCATAGCAAAATGCTCCGCTAAGCGATTTGCAATGACGTCGGAGTCAGTACAAACTGCTCCATTCAGTGAGAGCGCAGGGACGCTGACAGGTGGCCGATAGCCGTAGACGCGTCGAATCTTGGCCCACACCTGCGATGGAGTGACATGGAGGCCAATTGTGGACACATACCGCTCCCAGCACTCCTTCTTGCCTTGGCGGATAAGGAGGCGGGCCCGCGCACGCAGCCGTTTGAAGGCAATAAGGTGGTCGAGGGAGGGATGTCGCTTGTGACGCTGGAGCGCCCGCCGGCGATCTTTAATCGCTTCAGCGATCTCAGGCGACCACCAAGGCACAGCCTTCCGCCGAGGGGAACCACAGGAATGGGGAATGGCAGATTCGGCGGCAGTAACGATGCCGGTGGTGACCGATTGAACCACCGCATCAATGTCATCGGTAGAGAGAGGCTCAAAAGCGGCAGTGGAGGAGAACAAGTCCCAGTCAGCCTTATTCAGAGCCCATCTGCTAGGGCGCCCAGAAGAGTGGCGCTGTGGTAGTGACAAAAAGATCGGAAAATGGTCACTACCACACAGGTCGTCATGCACACTCCATTGGACAGACGGTAAGAGGCTATGGCTACAGATGGAAAGGTCAATGGCGGAGTAGGTGCCATGCGCCACACTGAAGTGTGTGAAGGCACCATCATTTAACAGCGAGAGATCGAGCTGCGACAATAAATGCTCAACGATGGTGCCTCGACCTGTTGCCACTGACCCACCCCACAGAGGGTTATGGGCGTTGAAGTCGCCCAATAGCAAGAAAGGTGGCGGCAATTGGGCGACCAGTGCAGCCAGGACATGCTGCGAGACATCACCATCCGGTGGAATGTAAAGACTGCAGACGGTAACAGCCTGTGGCGTCCACACGCGTACAGCGACAGCCTCTAAAGGCGTCTGGAGAGGGACAGATTCGCTGTGCAGAGTGTGAAGGACATAAATGCAGACGCCACCAGACACCCTTTCATAAGCTGCTCGGTTCTTGTAATAACCCCGATAGCCACGGAGGGCGGGGGTTCGCATCGCCGGAAACCAAGTTTCCTGGAGAGCAATGCAGAAGACAGGGCGAAGGCTGAGAAGTTGGCGGAGCTCAGCTAAATGGTGGAAGAAACCGCTGCAGTTCCACTGGAGGATGGTATTGTCCATGGCTGAGAAAGGCGTGACAGGACGGGGAAGGCAGATTACGCCGCTGGGTCACCTGCTGCCTCCGATTGAGCACCCGTGCTAGTGTTATCCATGGCGTCTGAGGGACCGGCGAGTTCTAGGTCCTCAGCGGACGCCAGGATCTCCACCTCGTCCTCAGACGCAGAGCTGTAAGGTGGCGGTGGGGTGGCTGCCACCGCGAGTTCCTTGGGCTTAGAGCTCTTCTTCTTTGATTTCTCACGCTGCTCCTTGGGTTTAACTGGCTGGGAGGGCTTCACCGATTCAGTCTCCGGGACTGAGGAGGATCGTGAAGCCCGTCGACCAGCTGATTGCGGGCACTTACGCCACTGGCGGTCGTCAGCCTTCCCACTGGTGGAAACCTGGGAAGGGAGGGACCCGAGGGACCCCTTGCGAGCGTGAGAAGCCGAAGAAGTTGGACACTTCTCCGGCTTAGAAGCAGGGACGGACGTCCCTGATGGGGGGGATGGTGTTGCCCCTGAGGTAGGTGGCGCAGGAGCAACCCGGTGGGTAGAGCCCCCCACTGGCAAGGGGGCAGGAGGAGTCTTACTGGTTATCGAGCTGGCTGGAAGTCGTGAAACTGATGGGGCGGGCACAGGTGTCGTAGCGGCGGCGTAGGATGACGTCATGCGCACGGGATGTAATCGGTCGTATTTCCGCTTGGCTTCAGTATAAGTCAGTCGGTCCAGGGTCTTATATTCCATGATTTTGCGTTCTTTCTGGAAGATTCTGCAGTCTGGCGAGCAAGGTGAATGGTGCTCCCCGCAGTTGACACAGATGGGAGGCGGGGCACATGGAGTATCGGGATGAGACGGGCGTCCGCAATCTCGACATGTGAGGCTGGAAGTGCAGCGGGAAGACATATGGCCAAACTTCCAGCACTTAAAGCACCGCATCGGGGGAGGAATATAGGGCCTGACGTCACATCGGTAGACCATCACCTTGACCTTTTCCGGTAACGTATCACCCTCGAAGGCCAAGATGAAGGCACCGGTAGCTATCTGATTTTCCTTCGGACCCCGATGAACGCGCCGGACGAAATGTACACCTCTGCGCTCTAAGTTGGCGCGCAGCTCGTCATCAGACTGCAAAAGAAGGTCCTTATGGTAAATAACTCCCTGGACCATATTTAAACTCTTATGCGGTGTGATCGTAACAGCAACATCCCCCAACTTATCACAAGCAAGTAACCGTCGTGACTGGGCAGAGGATGCCGTTTGGATCAGGACCGATCCAGAGCGCATTTTTGACAAGCCCTCCACCTCCCCAAACTTGTCCTCTAAATGCTCGACGAAGAACTGAGGCTTTGTTGAGAGAAAAGACTCCCCATCAGCTCTCGTACAAACTAAGAATCGGGGCGAATAAGTGCTACTGCCATCCTGAGATTTACGTTCCTCCCACGGCGTGGCCAGAGAGGGGAACGTTTTCGGATTGTACTTTTCAGCATTAAATTGAGCCCGAGAACGCTTAGAGACTGCTGGCGGCTGGCCGCCAGCGACAGATGATGTACCACGCTTCATTGCGGGTCATCCGCCCTGATGCCACCTACTCCGACCAAGGGCCCTCCCCACGGGCGCCACCCAGCCACAGCAAAGGCCACCTGGCAGGATGGCCATTGCCGGGAGTCCTGATGCCCCAGGGAGATGGGCATCTACTCCTTGGCATACGTGGGGAGTGAACGGCGCAGGCATCAGTAGAGCGATCCCTGTGTTGTCAGGGGGCTACAACCAAGAGGGTACATGGCGACCCCACCACAACGGACTGGCTACCGTGCTGGATCTTAGGTGCAAAAATGGCCAAGGTCGTCGTCACAGTTAAAAGTAACACTGCAGAGTGCAGCGTGGTAAACGCCCAAGAGATCGAAAACGAGCGGGACACCATTGCAACGACGAGAAAGACGGCTATAGGTCTAATTGCACGAAGGATACAGTGCACCATGTAAGGTGCCCTTCCCCAATTGGCTCGCTCTTCGGAATAATTTAGATAGATGGAGGTCAAACCCGAGAGGGGACCATCACATAAGGCCGAAACGTTTGAGACTCCTTTTAGTCGCCTCTTACGACAGGCAGGAATACCGCGGGCCTATTCTTACCCCCGAACCCGCAGGGGGAGGCTGGGGAAGGGAGGGGGATAGCAGGGTAGGGGTTGGGGACAGTAAAGTGCTGCTTGTGGAAGCATACAGGGACATGGTGGGGACAAGGTAAGGCAGCTAGGTGCCTCCCAACTGCGACTGGACCTAGCTGCCCTGCCCTGTTCCCACCAGTCCCTGTACGCTCTCACAAGCAGGACTCTATTGTTCTCCACCGCTATCCTTCCCCCTCCCTGACCCACCCTCTTCCTTACACCACCACCCAGAATGCTTTTCCTATCATCAAGCACAGTGGCTCATGGTCCAGCTTTGGCAGACAGAGATAGTGGTCGTGTGTGTGTGTGTGTGTGTTGTCTACTTTATTAGTCTACATTATAACACATGCTCATAGGCTTCATACTCTACATTTTGCTTCCAAGGTGGACTGCTCAAGGTGGCAAAGCAATGGAGATGTGTGATGATCCTCCATTCAAGTCATGGCAGTAAAATTTCTGTTTAACAACAAGAATTCAGCTGCTGAGATGGGAAGAGCAAATAGTTTAATATTGTCCACCATAAACTTGTAATATTTCATTAAGTACTATAGTGTGATTGCATAAATCAGTTAATGGTGACCAACATTTAGAATATTTATTTTAACTTCAGCAGCTCTATTTGCCCCCCCCCCCTTTTATTCTTGAGAAGCGCAGCAGTTTTGTTAGTGACACACCCCAATCCTTCCAAACATAATAATAATAAGACGAAACATACTACTATGTTTAACATGCACACAGTGTCTTCATTTTCATTATTATGTAACTGAACAACTGACAGATAAGATAGAACCCGTATCATCCATTAACAATAATTACTAGAAAGAAATCACATCAATTTTTTTTCAGTACTGACGATGATAATGTTCCCCTTTATCATTTGTCACATGACCTCCATCAAATCCAAGTTTTCCATTTTAATGGTTATGCAGCTTAAGATGTGATATGACGTGAACAACAACACTAACAAAATATTTTCATTACAAATAGTGCCCACAGTAGAAATTGTCACTACCTGTCCAGAGAGAGTTGCAAAGGTAATGGCCATTCCCACAGGAGGTAACCAGCATTTTGATCCCAGCCTCTTAAAGTCAAAACCTTGTCTCCACTTACTGTCACCACAGCAGACCCATCCACACCCAAAAAGTGGATATCACCTTGTCCACCCTTCTCCAGAACTTGTCGCCATAAAATTTGACCTAAAAAAAAGGACCAATGCATATTAATGTACTAAAAAGCACATTTACCACTGATTATAGTTTATCATGACACACGTAAGTGAACAAACCTGATTTTGAGTTCAATGCAGCAACAACATTTTCCTCTGTAGCTACAAATATTCTCCTAAGAGACAAATTCACATCAAATTCTGCAAACTTCAGCTTCCCAACGTATGACTGTTTCCTGCAACATACAATTAGTTGAATGACATAGCACACTGCCTCTTAATCAGCCTGAAGGTGTAAAATACCTAACTGAATCATCATCAATTAATAATGTTATTTCAACCGAAGCTTACTGTCTAAATAATTAGTGACTGCCAAGTCTTATCCTTGACACAAGCGAAAAACCTTCTATAGCTAAGACTAATGTACCTACAACGGGAGTGCTGTGTAAGGGACATGACAACTAAAATCTCTGAACCATGCCCAATTACCTCAAAGATACTGAAGGAAGAGAAAAATAGTCAAATAATACACAACATTCAATACTGGTACAACTAATCTTTAGGGAGAAACACTAAGAATTTGGAATGTATCACAATCACTACTTTTTCTCTCACACACGCAGACCTATTAATGCAAGCTGCAGCACTTTCCATTCCTTGCCTTTCTCCAACATTTTTTTCTATATGATGAGTTTCTGCTGATGTTGTCTAATAGTTCTTCTCAAACACTTGACCTTACATCCAGTCGTTATTGATTCTGAAGCATAATTCATTATGCAGACCATAACCATCAAATGACTCAGACTATTTCTTTTATTACTCATGACTGTCCTTAATTACTAGCTTTTCTCATTTTTTCCATTTTTTATACCTTTCTATTCCTTGTGTTTCCAGTCTGGTCCACATATACTTGTATATCTTCCCCTGGAGCCACATTTGAGGGTTTCTGAATGCTGCTCTATGCAGCGTCGATGGTGAGCCGTGATATCTTTCTTACCTTCTTATCCAAAAACTGACCACCTCTAAAGCTGAGTGATCAGCACGCCAGAATGCCAAGTGATGGACCCAGATTCAAATCACGGCATGGTCAGGGATTTTCTCCTCTTGGGGACTGGGTGTTGCATTGTCTTCATCATCACTTCATCTTCATTTAAACATATGTTGCCCAAGTGGCTTTAACTAAAAACACTTGCACCAGATGACCAGCATCCCCGATGGGAGGCCATAGCCACATGCCCATTTCATTTCATCCAAAAACTCACAAAATTTATTTTGTACATAGAAAAATTTACAACTACTATTCCGGTTTTCACGTTTTGCTGCCTGAATGCCTATGGGCATGCAGTAATTATTCTGATCTCATCCTCATGATCTCTATGTGAGTGATATAGAGGACATTGTAGTATATTCCTGGAATTATCATTTAAAGCTGGTTCCTGCAACTTTATCTCAGGATAGTTTATCTCTGTCTTCAAGAGTCTGCCAGGTCAGTTCATTCAGTAGAGCTATGACTCTCTCCCACAGATTAAGCAAACCTCTGACCATTCGTGCAGCCCTTCTCTGTATAGTTCAAAATCCTGTTACTCCTATCTGGCATGGGCTCTGCACACTTGAGCAATATTCTAAAAGTGGTTGCATAAGTAATTTGTACGCAATCTCCTTTGTAGGTCGATTGCACTTCTCCAGTATTCTACCAATAAACTGAAGTTTACCACTTGCTTTACTATGACAGAGCCTATGTGATCATTCAATTTCATACCCCTACCAAGTGTTACATGCCGATATTTGTACCAATTGGCCGATTACAACAGTGACTCATTGATATTGTAGTCATACAATGCTATGTTTTTACATTTTGTGAGGTGCAAAGTTTTGCATTTCTGAACATTTAGACTGCGTTTCCAATATCTGCACTACTTTGAAATCTTCTCAAGATCTCACTGAATATTTATGCAGCTTCTTTCAGATAGTACTTCATTATAGATAACTATATCATGTGCAGAAAGCCTGGTTTTACTATTAATATTGTCTGCAAGCTCATTAATATGCATGAACAGCAAGGGTCCCAATGCGCTTCCCTGGTGCATGCCCGAAATTACTTCTATATCTGAAGATGACTGTCCATCCAAATCATCTTCACGTCTCGTAACTATTTATTTTGCACTCTAATACTTACACTTGTTGTCCTCCTACACATTTTACCTCCAAATTAAAACACTTATTTTCTCAGTTACAATTGTTCTTGGCTTTTTTACATTTATTTTCATAACACATTGTTCACGGCTGTTCTTCAATTCCTTCCTACTGGTACCAATTCTCTTCTCACCTTCAGATAAAAATGCTCTATCATCAGAAAACCATCTGTTGATATTCTCCCTTCATTTTAAAGATAGTTATTTATTGTTTCATCTAGATAAATGTTCAACAATGTCTTTGATTCACACTTCAGCCCATTCCCTCTTTTATTTCTTTTACAATTTCAGCCTCCAAGCAAACAAATTCTGAAACTGTGCCACTAGCAAAAAAACTAATCTGAATTACAATGAAGCTAGTTCCTAAGAGGTCAAGACACTAACAGCTCAGATAATTCTCAGAAAAGCTGTTGGATTCACACAGAAACCATCGATACATTGGTGGAACACGTACTGCATGAAATTTAGGCAAAGATAATTCCTGGCAAACTATACTTTTTGCACTATTAATTAATATTCTTCCAATTACAGGAACGTTTCCTTAAAGAAGAGGCATAGAGAAAAGTAACTCATCATCTGAGAGGTAAAAGTGCTTATTTAATGTTGTGTGCCACTTCATCACATATTTATATCTTTGAATCTTGCCAGAAAGCTAATTTCTACTGTAAGTTCAACAATAATTTTGTAATATACTCAAAATAAAAATCACTGGCTTCAGTGCCAAAGGTGATGAAAAATTGTGAATTCCAAGGCTCTCCTTAGAGCAATTTTTTATTACCCAAATTGAACATTAACAGACAAGTGCTAAAGATGAATCTTTTGAGACAAAGCTCTTGTATTGCTCGACTGATTAAAACAACAGCTTTCAAGGTTTATTTCCACACTTATGCAGAAAGATTTAACGCCTTTTATTGAAATCACACGTTTCAGCAATAAGATCAGAATTCTTAGCATTAAAAAGAACAAACTTGTGTCAATACTGTTGGGCACTTGGCAGGTTGGTAGTAAGTTTTACCCCAGGGTAGTACCCCCAAAGGACACTAAAAATTTGTCCAAGTTCTACCTTCACAGCTCCTGGAAGCCAAACCACCTGTGAGCTTTAGACTGCCAGCTAGACAGAAATGCTGAGCGATTTACGGTAGACATAAAGACATGGAGGAGGAGGCATTAGTGATTAACGTCCCGTCGACAACGAGGTCATTAGAGACGGAGCGCAAGCTCGGGTGAGGGAAGGATGGGGAAGGAAATCGGCCGTGCCCTTTCAAAGGAACCATCCCGGAATTTGCCTGAAGCGATTTACGAAAATCACGGAAAACCTTAATCAGGATGGCCGGAGACGGGATAGAACCGTCGTCCTCCCGAATGCGAGTCCAGTGTGCTAACCACTGCGCCACCTCGCTCGGTCATAAAGACATGATTGAAGCCGAGATATACCGTCCCACTAGAGTGTTGTAAGAAGACATAGATACAATGCAACAATAACTGTTCATGTGCCAAACCATTAGAAAAGAGTGTGTGAAAGGTGAAGTTGGGAAAGTCTGAAGTCACTAGGAGAGCTGAAAGAGAAAGAAAATCATGACATGATGTCATACCCATCCTCACCTCCGTAGGGTGCACAGAAAGTGCCAGCAAAAATACCCCACCCTCCTTAACAAATGTCCAATTACTGAGTGCTAATTGCAGACTGCTCAGAGTGTATTCTCACCCCTTGAGTAAGTTGCAGCTATCCAGTGATAAGGGGGGCTATGGGGGTTGACTCTCAGCACAACTAGCTGCCTTCGATCATCTATGGAGCCACGAGTCCAGCTGAAAGGTTGCTGCCTGCTGCAGGGCCAACTTCCAAGGCGACATTGATGGAGCGTGGAGGCTGCCATAACCCTGCAGGTATGCTGGTGCTGCTCATTCTGTTTTTGACGCTGACACTGATGCTGCCAACTCCTGTCTCCTAAATGGGGGCTGAAGCTGATCCCTACAAGCCAGTGAGCACTTCATGCAGATCTGGAGGCATGACTCCCGAGTGCAAATCTTCGAAGTCAATGAGAGCACTTTGGAATCAGTACACAGAGCCGGAGGCCACTGGTGTCCACGGGTTGACGGCTGCTACATAACATAACAGCTGCCACCCAATGCTTCGCTGTATGGGCAGAACTGCAAGCTGAGTGCATACTGACCCTCTTTTGCTGATGAGGGCGCTGCTCTGCCGGCCCGGCTGTGACGTGGTGCTTTGAAAGACAATACTGTATTATTGCTTAATAAATGTGGTGTTGCCAATTATGTTTTCCTGATGCTCTTGACCATAGCTAGGTCCTCATCACTGAATCCCACCCTGCTCTCTCCTGATGACAGTAGGTGTCTGGGGCCAGACTCATAATAGGAATATGTTTTGTAACAACAAAAATGACAATTATATAAGAAGAGGAGATTCTGAAAGGGGAAATGGAAAAAAATTGGATGGCTTGTGGGAAGAGAGAAAATCCCACATATTTTTCTCTTAAAATGCTTTTTCCAAAATGGCAAATGAGTTGGTTGTATCAACTACACAATAAAAATATTACCAAATGCTTCAAAATGAACACTGTTTTCCTCTGATTTAAAAGCACTGAAAATTCCTGTAAGTAGCCTTCTCCTCATTCTAGAAACCTCTAATGTCTTTACCGGCTATTAAGTTACAACATGAATTGCTAGCATTTATTGCACAAAATTATTTTTAATAATGCAATATATGGTTCCTCTTCTAACCCACAGGATCAATACAGCTCTGAGAGTCTAACAGGTGATGATCTGAAACTTCCTGGCAGATTAAAACTGTGTGCCGGACCGAGACTCAAACTCGGGACCTTTGCCTTTCGCAGGCAAGTGCTCTACCGACTGAGCAACCCAAGCACCACTCACGCCCCGTCCTCACAGCTCTAATTCCGCCAGTACCTCGTCTCGGTAGAGCACTTGCCCGCGAAAGGCAAAGGTCCCGAGTTCGCGTCTCGGTCTGGCACACAGTTTTAATCTGCCAGGAAGTTTCATATCAGCGCACACTCCGCTGTAGAGTGAAAATTTCATTCGAGGTGATGATCTGCTCAGCCTACACCAACATTTACACTGTATAGCACATAGTAGATAGTATTTCCCACTGTACCTCCATCTTTGGGTAAGGCCTGAAATTCGGTTCACATCAAGAGCTGTAACATCATGCTTCATCCAGCTTATAAGCCACGTGGTAGCATGTGGGCAATTTATGAAAGTCATTTCCATACTGGAATAGATCCATGATGGAATGCCAGAGACTTCGTAGCACTTGATGGTTTGTAATCACTTCACTCACTGAGACGTGGGGACTTAGCAATCTCAACATAAAGGACATATTTTGGAATGGTTCTGCAGCCACTCTTAACACCACTGAAGATATTCCCTGATGTCTTAATACACCATATGATCCTGTCCCTTCATCTTGTTCTCTGTTTTCCCCATGTTCCTCTCCTCCTCAATTCTCCTGGAAACCACCTTATTTCTTACCTTACAACTCCACTTAATTTTCAATATCCTTCTGTAGTGCCACATCTCAAATGCCTCCATTCTCTTCTCTCCCAGAATTTCCTATATCAGGGCTGAGGCCTATGTTTGATACTAGTAGACTTCTTTTGGCCAGAAGTGCTCTCTTTACACGTGATAGTCTGCTCTCTTTATATGTGATAGTCTGCTTTTGATGTCTACCTTGCTCTGTCTGGCATGTTGTTTAAAAAATAATAAACTCCTTCACCCCATATACTTGGTCTCCAATACTGATGTTAAGTTTATCACTAATCTCATTTCTGTTACTTCTCACTGCTTTCATCTTTCTTTGGCTCACTCTCAACCATATTTTGTGCTCAGTAGTTTGTTTATTTTAACTCCCAAGACCAGTAATTCTTCACTTGCAGAGCAGACAGCAATGTCATCAGTGAATCTTTCAACCCTGAATATTAACCCAACTTCCAAACCTTCCTTTAGTTTCCTTCATTGCTTCTTTGATACATGGGCTGAACAGAAGAAGAGAGACTTCATTCTTGCTTTACACTCTTTTCTCTTGGTCTTCCATTCTTTGCATTTCCTCTTGGTTCCACACTTGTTGCTAGCCCTAATACCCCCACAGTGGATTGTTTGTATCAGTCATATTCAGGTGTATACGGTATCATGATCTGTACACTTTATACCACATTTCAGAAGGGACTTTTTGAATGTTAAATAATATTAGAGCAAATAAGCTCTCTCTGCTGTCCAAGATTTGTGACTGACACACTTTCAGATAGCACAGGCCTCGAGCAATCTTTGTCTTCCTTCACTCAAATGAGGTAACAAACACAGCTCACCCAATGTAATTGTCAAAAACCTCACTAAGTTATTCACAATTGTCAAAGCTAGTGTTGGTGAAATATAAGTGTCCCTTAAACATTGAAAATTAAACAATATGTTTCCTTCTAGTGAAAATTTGAAACCAAAAATACCATCCACCCCTCCAACTTCATCAGCTGCACCTTGTGTGTTCCTGTTGGAGTAGTAGCATCCACCAAGGCCATCCACGAACACACAGGTCAGAACTGGCTACCGTAATCATAGGTATCACGCTGTTCACAGTGATAGGAAAAACAGTGAATTTTAAAAGACAATTCATGAGGAGACACAAATCCCCTGTTTCAACCTTGCTATTATTAAGATGACTGATGTATCAGCATAATTTTAAATTTGTCTTCGAAGTAAAAAATGGACAGTTGTGCAGGAAAGACATGTCATCATCTGCCATATGGTGTCATCTCGATGCCAAGTAAGGAGGTGGCTCTCCCAGCTGTTGTCTGTTTTCCACACCTTGGAGAAACTACTTATAATTTGAATAGATCCCAGATTGGTCTCAAGAGGCTGAGTATACCCCATCCCAGTCCTCCCAATAAGAAATAATCCCTGGCAGTATCAGAAATTGAATCCAGGTTCTTCTTATATGGTACTCAGGTACACTGACAGTTCCACAATAGAGTCCGATCAGATTATGATATAGTGATTATTTTATTTTTAGACAAAAGTTTATAGTTTCAGCCCCAGAGGAAACTATAATAAGTTCATAGTGGTTGTGAAATGAAATATAAACAGTTGATTAAAACATGTTTTCTCAAAAATGGTATGTATATTCTTAACCTTATAAGCAACAGTTTCTTCCATTTGAGTAATTGACGAGAGATTAATCATGGTCAGGTTATTGATTTGACTACCCACAGCTTCTAGTTTGCTACTTCTAATCTCTTGTAAAATCACATGATCCTTTTACTCGACAATGTGCTGAAGCTCACATAACATCTATTTCTCCTTAGACATATTGGCTGCTTCGTCTGCTGCATTGTGTACTCCACTGGCAAAGCAAAATGTCATCTTGAGTTTATATCTGTTGTATTGTATCTGCCAAATTGTGAACAATTTTTTCACATTATGTAAATCTGCAGGATTACTCTCAGGATATGGGGAGAGCCAAAGCAGATAAGAAGTTTTCTACTAAAACGTTGTCTCGCCCATTCTGGTGCATTAATGACTGTGTATTTTTTTGACAGTTAGCTAGTTATTCAGAAAAGTAATACCTGAAGAGATAGTCAGGAAAAATTGTGGATTAGCTGAGGATATCAACCTGTTTACGCTAATTACTAAACAAAACAATAAAATTGTGCAACACCTGCCTGTCCGTGAGCAAGAGGAACAACACATTACAAATTTCAGTACACAAGTAGCTAGGAACAACTAAAATTTATTAAGTTTAATGAACATATTACAACAGCACAGTTCCTTGGGACACGAGTTGGCACTAACTCGTTCATGCTGAAAAGCCAATCACTAAGGGTATGCTAGAATGTTCTTACATAGACAACATATGTGAGGCTGTGGCTGGCAGTGTGCAGTAGGTGCATGAGGATAGGTGAAGTCCAAGAGGCCATGATCAGATGTACTAGTAGTGGGCTCAAGTATGGGCAAATTGCTTAAGGTTGGAGTTGGCAGTGCTCAATAATGGATGTAGGCCGAAGCCTCTGTGGTTGAAGTTGGCAGTCAGCAGTAGATGCTTAAGGATGGATGAAGTGTGCGAACACTTTGGCGAGATACTCCTCGCTGGCTCAGCGATGTGAACTCCCAAATGTTGAGCTGCTAGGAGCAGCGGGCATAATCCTGGAGTGTGAACTGGCTGCACAGTGGTTCGGCAGCAACCTAAATACCTGTCTGGCAGAACACCATTTGCAGCGATGCTTATGCCTCTGGTGGTAAGGCTGGCATAACAAAGTACTGTGGTCGCTGCTGGAGGTTTGGTTGGAAACAACCTGTTTATTTTAGTTGATGTAATATTGTTTTCATTTGGTCGCTGGAAGTAGCCACATTAGCGGGCTGGAGTTTTGGCAACCCACAGTACATGACTGTAGGACTGGTGGCTGAGTCACTGGAGGGTACAGCAGCACCCTTCAAGTTGAAGAAAAAGAATACCTAAAAACCTAGCCTGGAACAAAAGATTTCTTGTTCCCTAGTAAGTTTCAAATCACTCTGTGCCTCTGAAGTATTCACAGCAACAGTTTATTCAATTCCTTGATCATTATCTTGAGGTCTGATAGATACAGTTTCTACAAAACATTCCTTAGAAAAGATTTCAAAAGGCTTGGTTGTACAACAGTGATTTCTGAACACATGCCCATAATCTGAGGTTGAGAGCAGATTACATCGTAGTGATTATAGCAATGCTAGTACTTCCTAGCTTGGCTTGCCATGAAGAGGTACTGCTGTGTTTGGATCAGTGGTTCACCAGCCCAGGCCCACACACCTTGGGCTGGTCAATGAGCACCTTTTGACTGTCCAGCAACTTGAGATCACAGGCATCTGCAGAAGAGGGCAGATGGGAAGGGTGGGAGCACTTGCCACCCTGCACCCTGTCCTCCCAGAAACAGAAAATGGAGTAGAGTTTTTATTCATATACTGAGTAGATGAACATTAATTTTTTGGAATATAATAAGTCTTTAGTGTCACGTATAAAATTTAGTTCTTATAACATAACGTGCCTCAAAACTGATTAACTCTTATATTAAAAATGTCAATTTTAGTGAGTGCCATTCCCCAAATCAATTTTGCTGTCACATTGCTCGCTAGGTAATCAGTCTTGTCACTCCTGTGGTTTCTCTGTATGATGTGAGGCCCATGGGTAGCCAGTGTAGCTAAAATTGTGTAAAAGAACTCTGTTGGGTCATGACGGTAGTATAGACTAATAGTCTGCAGATTGTTCACTGGATATTAGAAACTCGTCATGGCAACAGCAACCTGATCTGCTGTGAAGACACTCAATTCCTCCAGTAGAAAAATAGTACAGGAAGTGATTTGATGAGTACAGTTAAATGGGTAGATAGTAAACCTCTACAGAGATTTCCAGTCCAATTTCAATTCTTTCTTTTGGTGTTTCATTAAATAACGGGCTCTTGCTTACAGCTATTTGAAGATTATGAGACTGTCAGTTGGGGGAGTAATTTGAATCATTGAAGGCTTGCCATGGTCTGACAATACTTTTCCTTGTTCCCTCTCAAGACTGGTCATTAGTGACAAGGATTCCTGGATAATGGAACTGCTACATCCCCTCCTCCTCAATTACAGCTGTTACATCTTGACAGTAGGTTCAGATGTGAATACAGCAAAGTGACATCAGAAATGTAGGTCTGCCAGTTTGTCCACTGGAATGACCAACAGGCTGGTTGGTTTGGAGGGGGCATGGAATGGGAACAACAGGTTCACTGGGAGTTGGTCACTGTCACATTGTAATAAGTTGAATTCGCCACATGCTGTACTGACATGGGTATGGGATCCATCAGCGAAACTGAAAATCATCAATCAACTTTTCGATAAGGAAAGTGCTACTAGACTGTCAAGAACTCCCATCACAATGGGTTATGCACATTAAAATTCCCCAGGAGGGAAGGTGATGGGAGTTACTGTACCAGGTTAAACACCTTAGGATACCATGTTTTGCTCTCTGGCGACAGGTAAATGTTCCAAAAAGTAACATCAAATGTCAATGGAATCTGTAAAGCCACTACATCGAACAGTGTTTGAAGGGGAACACTTTCCCAATAGAAATGGACAACTGGATGACTTCTCAGGGTTGGCAAGGTTCCAACAGTAACTGCAGTATAATTTAAGGTTAGAATAGTGATTATTACAAAGATGTGTTTGTTGCAGGCTGGTACACATCACAGGATAAAATTACAGCAGCTGTCATAATTCAAGAAGGTGGCAGTTACATCCATTACAATTCCACCGTTTAATCACTATGGTGTAATCTGGAAGGATGGAAGCTGCCATTACCACTACTGTTTTGGATTTCATCTTTTAAACTTTTTGAGAGTGCAAAGATTTGCCCACTTAAGACTGGGAACAGAAAAATGAGCAGTCCAATGGCATGCGGTTCATTACCAGTGTTGAGCTGCAAGTCCACACAGTTCTGAGAAAAGGGTTCCCCAGAGGAGGTATGTGTACTGAGATGCTGGGCAGACAAATACCTCTCCAGTCAAAAATGGTGGTTAGGGATCTCTCTTTCTGGCAAGAGAAAGGATTATAAAAGGGTTGACTCTGCATCAGATCAAGGGGGTTTCATTGCAGTGTGACAAGGGATTAAAGCCATCTGGAGGTGCGGAAGGGTTCTCCCACGGTTGTCAAGAAACTGGTCACCATAATAGCACTGTAAAGGCATTCCTATTTCTTTGCAACATCACAGCACTACAATCATAGGTCTTCAATTGTCCTTTGCTTCTTGTAAATGGGACACAGTGGTGAGCTATAGACATGCTGGTCCTGACAACTGATGCAAGTTATGGGACGGATATCAGTTGTTCACCGTATTGAGTACACAGACAGGTGAGTTCACTGGGACATCAATACGACATATGAATAAAATCTTCTCTGTTTTAAAGCTGGGTCATATCCAATAAAATTCTCGAGCTTTTGATGGCTAGCTCCGCCATCGTCGTCAGGAGTAAAACTAGTGACTGCTGTTTGGCACTATTTCCCACTTATATACCTATGGGCTTGGTCACTGGTACCACCCACAGAGGGCCAACATGACTCGTGCGCAAAAGGCGAGTTGGGCATCTCACAGCAGCTCCGGCCCACAGCAAGACCGAGTGATGGCAGGTGGCGCGAGGTGACTGCAACACATTTGAAACTGCTGCTCCTGCCAAGCGTTAAGCATCTGCTGTTGCTTCCTTTCGATATCCAAAGGCTGCTTCTATGCCTTAGTGTGTAGCCCTGGTCTCTGTTGAAATTGTTGCTGTTCATTCTAATCTCAGCTGCCTCTTTTATAACGGATTCCCAGTATGTTGACGCATGAGCCAACACCCTTGTGTTCTCAAACTGTATTTTCAATACAAGAGTCTTGGCTCATGTGTCAACACACTTGGACTCCATTATAAAAGAAGCAGCAGAGATTAGAAAGAACAGCAACAATTTCAACAGACCAGGACTACCTAATGCGTAGGGTGCAGAGGCGGACTTTCGACATCAAAAGGAAGCAATAGCGGATGCGTCATGCTTGTAGGGAGATGGGAGCATCAGATTCAAACGTGGCGTCGACCCCTTGCGCCACTTGACGTCACTCGGTCCAGCGGTGTGCCGTAGCTGCTGTGAGTTACCCAACTCGCCTTCCGTGCAGTGTCGTTTTGGCCCTCTCTGATTGGTGCCAGCGGCCTTAGGTATATAAGTGGAAAATAATGCCAGCCCCGGCAGCCAGTAGTTTTACTCCTGATGATGATGATGATGATGATGATGATGATGATGATGGCAGAGCTAGACATCGAAAGGTCGAGAATTTTATTGAAATTGAAATGGCTTAAAAAATGAGAAGGTTTTATCCAATCACACTGCCACACAAAAACTCCGAAGACACATGTTTGAAATGAAGGTCCTTAAAGCAGCATGTAGATGGTGGTATGTACAAGTGGAAGGCACAACAGCTTAAACTTGTATGGGATGTAAAAGGAACAGGAATATTGCCCAAAGGAGTGCATGAAAATAATGTCTGAGACTGAGCGGAGTCCACTGTCCTGATCAGCAAGGAGACCATCTGTGTCTTTTGCAACACACCACTTCTCCAAATGTATCTCTGGTGCATTCCATGCAAAATTGAGCTTTGGTAGCTAGAAAGAATGGACAAGTTTTAGGTCACTGGACAGATCTATTTCTCAATGCGTACTAAATCAGTACACCCAGTAAAGCCAAAAGTAATACAAAACTTGGCAACAGTAACACCGTATCAACATAGGATATTACATACAACTGGCCCTCCTGAAGTCACCACTTTCATTACTTGAAAGTTCTTAACAGGCAGCTGTATGCAATTTAATTAACAATTTTTGTCTTTGGGACAATATAGCATAAGAACTTATGATGAATATTTTGTGGATCAAATAGGAAACCACAAGCATCTTCAGTTCTCCTGCTGCAGAGACTGTTGCAATTTGTCTTATTATCCTTATAATTATAGGATAAGACTAGCAATCTGCTGATATCGCATATCAACAAACAAGAAATGTGGATACTCTTACAAAGGAGATAAATTCTAATTCAGTTCTCATAAATGGTTTAAGAAAGAGCACTTTAACATCAGCACTTAACAAATTAGAACCAAATTACAAACCTAAGACTGGTCGAATTGCATCTGGCTGTGTGAACAATACTTACGATCACTAATTACTACTGCACTGCTAGATAAAGAAAGTTTTAAAAACACGTAAGGTACAGGCCATTTATGTATTACGTACATTCAAAACATTAAACTGTAGATAGTAGCAAGCATATAAAAATGTATGCTGAAGTATCCCAAGAACTATTCAAACTCATCTTTGGTAGATACATGGGAAATACGGAAGCGTCCGATCCCACCCGTCTGCTCTGACCCATGACGTCACAAATATGGCGGAAACAAAAACAAACACACACACTTTCCACAAGAAGCCTAATGACACTAACGGGACAAGCGCGGGAAATGGGGTGTTTTGGGTTGGGGGGGGCAAACTAAATATAAACAAATTTAGACGCCTTGTGTAGCTACAACGTGTAAGTGAAGACAGCCATGCATGAATACCCACCCACCTCCCCAGGGGTCGTAACCCCTGCAACCCATAGAAGATAAAGATGCTTCAGTAGCTGATTAGTGTTTTTTGTCTTTAAAAAAAAAAAAAAAAAAATCTCACGGTATAGAACGAACAGATCAGAAAGATAAATATAATAAACTAAAACAGAAATTCGAGGAAACAGATAATTAAAATAAGTAATAAGTGTTTAAAAAAAAAAACCTCACGAGATAGAACGAACAGATCAGAAAAGTAAATAAAATAAGATAAAACAGAACTGGAGACAGCCACACTCAAACCAAACTCCGCGCCGTCATGACGTCACACACGACAACACCCTTACGTCACGGGTCAAAATCGACGCGTGGGATCGGACGCTTCTGTCGACCCGATACATGTTATATATGGCGCTACCTATTGTCAAAGCACTGAACAAAAGAAATGCAGAAAGCTTAGCATTAAAAGCAACACCAAGACAAGGTATGACAGTACAATAAAGGGTACTAAATTACACCACACTACTGATATTGTTATTATTATTGTTTTACCACTGATGACACCAATTGCATTTAAATATGCTTAAAGGTGGAATAAAACATTTGTATTTGTGCTTGATTTCTATAGTTCCCTAGAATAGTAAAGCAACACAGAAAAAATGATATACACACAGCAGGCATTCATTATAATGATAATTAGTCACAATGACTTTTTAAATGCTTAATTTGTCGGCACTTATGCAGTTTAGAGGGTACATGGGCTAATCACGAGAAAAGTACCTATTTTTGAAGGAAACGTGTATTTCTGAAGATATAAGCATATATATGCTCGGAATAAAAAAAAAAAAATTTATTTCAAAAATTGTGTGTTACAGTCATATCTGATGTGCCCGTCACCAAAAAAGTACTTATTTTCATATGGATGAAAAAAAGATGAATTAACTGACTCAAAATTTTTTTTATCAAAAATGATGTATTGCATATGTATGCAAAGAATTTATAAAACCATTTTTTTTACAAAAAGATGGAATTATTAACAAAATTTTCTCAAAAACCATATTTGTTTATTTGGCACAGATATACATTAAAGCTCGAATCACAGATTAGATAAAAACAGCTACATCAAGTTAATTTGTAGTATTAGGATAGATTTTTTTGAATATGCTCAATGAAATTGTGGAACGGATTTTCCCCAAAACGTTGATGCCGGAGAAATTCCGCCAGGTAGTTATTCAGTATAGCACGGTGAGTTCCAAAACGCCTTTTATTTTTTTTCCTTTAGCATTTTGCCAGACTGATTCCACGTGATTTGTGGTTGCGTTTATAAAGGGATCGACAAAATAAAGCGAATGATTAACAGTCAGATGATTGTAGTGCAAGTTACCTATGGTGGTGTAAGCTAGCCACAAATCAGAAACTACTGTGGTTCAAGGCAAAACATACTGTTGCAAAATTGGCAGCAAATGGGTTGCATCACGTTCTGGCACAGCAACCATAACGCTTTGCTTTGTCTCAATGTCATAGCCACCAAAGACCCATTGCTCCCGCACCGTATGACCTCGATGGTACTTTCTCCTGACGAAGCAGCTCTCGTTCATTTCAACAGTATGGCCAGGGCCGCCCAAAACTATTGGCAGATATCCCTACAAAATTGCCACCAATCGACCACAAGGTACTCACTGCCAATTTTGAGCTCCCTCATTAAAAACTTTTGCTTATTGAGTCCGAAAGCCCACAGCCGCAAAATTTTAGAAATGTCTAAATGACTGCCAGCAAAAAATGACGTTTTCTCCGGCTTCATTTTGTTGTATCCAACACAATTCCCATTTTCACACACCAGATCGTTCTTCAAAAGACCTTGTTGCCTAGCCCACTGCATAGAGCTTTGGGTGTTGTCCGTAACATGGTATAAATCTTCCATTACAAAGTCACTCAAATCTGGAATATTTCTCGGCATTTTGGCACACTCGGTAAAAAAAAAGTTTTGAAATTTCCAAAATACGTACCCTCAGATTTCTTTATAAAAATTATATGTGTTGTGCAGTCTAAATGACTACATGCATGCAAAATTTCAAGATGGGATCTCAATGGGTTCTTGTATAAAATAATATTTCACTACTGCAATACACACTAGTGAGGTGAAAAGCAGACTATTTCTAGGCTACAAATACTAAGGTAGGCCTATGTAATTCTAACAAACTTAAATTATTTTGTTAGCCTTTTTATGCAACATTACCCTCTTATTGTTTGTTAATTCATTAAATGATATAGTGTTGTTTTAATTTCATGTTCATGATTCTTTTAACTACGCATCAGAAGGAAGTTAAAATTTTGAATAAAGCCACTCACCTTCATCCTTAGTTGTAAATCTTTTGCTTGGTTTTCCAGTGTTATTTGTAATCATTTACAACAAGTTCCTTATATTAGAAATTGGCATATAAGTAATTTCACTTGGGAAAAAGATTAACTTGTAGATATCTGCATGGATAGAACTGTATTTCTAATACCAATTGGTATTTACAAAGTTAATACACATGGTATCTATACAACTTAGTGTTTAGTGAGGGTAGGTGTAACATAATTTAAACGTGCTTCTTTTATGATCTTTTAAGATATTTTTCCAAAGCAAGAGAAGACAATTTCATTTCTTTAGCACTTAAAGTGTAGGTTCTTCCCATAGCTGTTGTTGGATTCGCTGTTTGTAAAAGAGTATTTCCTGGGACATCTAATATATCTCTTGGTTGTGGATAGCAAAAAGACTGGGCTGGACCCTTTGGGTGTAAAAAATTTATTCGGTACATATCATTGTATTTTTCTTCATAGCATCCTAGCCACCATCAGTAATATTTTCCACATGTGAGGGTGATATTTGGTTCAGTGTTGTCACATATACAAGCGATTCATCAAGACTAAAATGATAAAGCTTGACAGTAATTTGACTCTCTGTGCAGGGTTTATATGAATAAAACTTTTGTGTTCCCACAATCGCTTTTGAGTCACTGAACCGAGAAAGTAAGTATTCTTTGGTCAGTTCATAGTCCTCTGTTGTGCAATGTTCAAAGTCAAAGTTTATTATGTTTTCCATGGCAAATACATGAAGTGATTTGGGTGTTAAGATTTGTTGGTCACATGGGTTTTGTAAGCTGGCATTAGCAGCTAGCCGCTTAACAGTTCCGCCAAGGCCATCGCATGCACTCTTGCCACTCTGCCTCAACTCCAAAATCAGTTTTATGCAAACTCATATTAAGGAAGTTTTTCTTATTTTTATATTGTGCAGCGCTGCCATCAGAAAAGTAAGTAATCTTTTTAAGTGCAGAAGGCAAGTTTTGATTTATGATTTCTAGCAGTTTTTTCTGAAATACTTAGAAAGCGACTGCATTATGTTTTAGGCAATCTGATATGAAGACATACTGCAGATATTTTAGTTTTCCCTCCCATTTATAATATATGATGAAAGGATGCAGTGTAGCTTCCCCATTACATCAAGGTGGCCATAAGTGGGGTAGTGGCCAAAACTAGAGCCTTGACCCTATATGAAAATCTCACGTTTTTTTATAATAAAAAGTGAATGTCATACAAAATTGTAAGAGTCTTAAGTTATTATTTTTTTAAATATTTTATTCTCTCATTAAAATATCATTTAATGAATTAACAAACAATAAGAAGGTAATGTTGCATAAAAAGGCTGTTGTTGTTGTGGTCTTCAGTTCTGAGACTAGTTTGATGCAGCTCTCCATGCTAATCTATCCTGTGCAAGCTCCTTCACCTCCCAGTACCTACTGCAACCTACATCCTTCTGAATCTGCTTAGTGTATTCATCTCTTGGTCTCTCTCTACAATTTGTACCCTCCACGCTGCCCTCAAATGCTAAATTTGTGATCCCATGATGCCTCAGGACATGTCCTACCAACCAATCCCTCCTTCTAGTCAAGTTGTGCCACAAACTTCTCTTCTCCCCAATCCTATTCAATACCTTCTCATAAGTTACGTGATCTACCCATCTAATCTTCAACATTCTTCTGCAGCACCACGTTTCGAAAGCTTCTATTCTCTTCTTGTCCAAACGATTTATCATCCATGTTTCACTTCCATACATGGCTACACTTTAAACAAATACTTTCAGAAACGACTTCCTGACACTTAAATCTATACTCGATGTTAACAAATTTCTCTTCTTCAGAAACGCTTTCCTTGCAATTGAGATCCCATCTTGAAATTTTGCATGCATGCAGTCAGTCAGACTGGACAACACACAATTTTTATAAAGAAATCCGAGGGTATGTATTTTGGAAATTTCAAAAATCGTTTTTCTGGAATAGTTTAAAATTTTCAAATTTAGGTAGCATAGTCACTTTACATATCAAATTGAAGGGAATTTATAGAGGAAAACAACGGTGCAAGTTTGAGCTCTTTAGGTTGTGTAGTTTTTGAGCTACAGCATTTTAAAACAATCATCGATTGATCAAGAACGGAGGTTTTTTTTTTTTTTTTTATTTTATTTTTAAACCCTTGACACTCAAAAACCAAAGGTCAGAAAAATTTGAGATCTCAACTTTAAACTAGTGTTAGTGGGTACATTACCTGAAAAAAGAATTCATCCAAATCTGAGATATCAAGGTTCAGACTGTTAGTTGATTTGAGATGGAATGACCCTGTGAAAAAATATATTAAGGTGTCTGCAGCATATTGGCAGAACAACATGAATAAGTTGGTGGAAGCAGGTAGTTTTTATTTTTTTTCATCCATATGAAAATAAGTACTTTTTTGGCATTCCGTGCATATATGTGCTTATATCTTCAGAAATACGCGTTTCCTTCAAAATTAGGTACTTTTCTTGTAATCAGCGCATGTACCCCAAAAACCGCGTAAGTACCAATTTGGCTTGCATAATGACTATACAAACATAGTATGTCTTAAATATGGTGTTCACAGGTAACACTAGAGATGCGCAGACAAAGACTGCGCGCACTGTTGATGGATTGTACATTAAAAAATACAGCGGAACTGTATACATTACCACACAAATGTTTTGTAAAGTACGATACACAAACGCTTAAGAAAGATTTAAAATATTAAGTATATGTTTTTACACGTACGTTACCAAATATATGGCCATTTACTACAAATTAAGCGGTAATATAAAACTATCTGTGATTCCACATTACATTTAATAATGGAGCAACTGAAATAACCTACTGTAACGGCATGATAAGGTGTTTTGTCCCACTCCCTACATAGTGAATTGCATGCCTTCAGCGTACAAGAATACGAAATGTTTCAATATGCGCAACCGTCACACAATTACCACATAAAACACATCAAAAGGCAAAATTCGTGAGTTAGCCTAGCTCCACATTACTAGTAACTAAAATGTAATGTTACTATTGAAGAAGTCATCTGAAACAGAGCTGTCAATAGTGCTGTGAGCTTTTATTCTATATTCGGGAACTTCATCTTGTTTAATAAACTTTATGCAATATTATACGAGGAAAATTCGGCCGAAAAGCACTATGCATGTTGAGTAATATGAGTCAAACAATACATCCACCTGTCCAGGTTTGGTTATGTAATTTATTTACCAGTCGAACTTTCCAATCTGATCTTCATAAATACATGAAGAAGGTCCAAACACAGCAGTCACAACCAAGCAGAACAAAATTTTACAAGGACTTGAGCATATATAACTTGATGTCATTCCAAAAACCATGTTCACACTTAACACTCTCCCAAGATACATACACGATACACACATGCAAACATGAAACAACACTGCTACAACCCGGCCTGCAAAGATGTAAATAATGTAAAGATCAAAGATTAAACTACATAACATGTGCATTATGTAGTTGAAGATTCAAAGATAATAAGATGACAATCAAATATATAACGAGGAAGAGACGTATTTGTTGTATGTAGTTTTATTTGCACTTCGATCATAGTTTGCAACCATATTAGACATGGCAGCTATATAACGATTTGAACAAAAGATAATTTCCAAGAATGATTGCGTATCGAAGTCGCGGGGCCCAAATGATACATATCGAAGGAGCGATCCTAAATCGATCATGCGGCTGTGGTGACGGGCGCTATGATCAATTATTTGTGATCGTCATTTTTATCTGTTTTTCGTCGTTCCCTCAGTTGCTCTAAATTACATACCTCCGCGAATTATTCGTGAGTTGCAAGGGAAACCCAGACGATTTATGTCGGTAGTGAGTGGGATGTCTGGTGTCCTTGACATTTCTTCGCACATGGGAAAATCTAATTCCATGCTTATCCAGCGTAGAAAATTATTTGACTTTTTGTCGCAAATATGTAGTAGTTAGTTAATTAGTTAGTTGGTTGCGTGTTCCGTTGATCAAACGCACGGCACGGTAGCAGTTATGATGTGAAATGTGTCAGGTGCACAAGAAATGCACATATGAAACAATAATACAGTGTTAAAGATTAATATTTCTATTATTTACCCCATTCCCTTAAATGGCACAAAATGCATATACTGTACTTATAGACTTAGTTAGTCCTATTCAAGAATTCATCTATGGAATATAAGGAGTTGTCAAGGAGATATGACTTCAATTTATTTTTGAAGCTGTTACTGCTGTATGACTGACATTTTATTTCATCTGGGGATTTGTCGAAAATTTTTATAGCAGCATATTTTACCCCTTTCTGTGCCAAAGATAGGTTAAGTAAAGAATAGTGTAAGTCTTTCTTTTTTCTGGTATTATAATCAAGAATGTCACTTGTTTTTAAACTGGTCCATGTTGATGAGAACAAATTTCATTAGTGAGTAAATGTACTGTGAGGCTGTTTTAAGAATTCTGGATGTTTTAAAAAGATGCCTACAAGATGTGCGACTATTGACCCCACACATTATACTAACTACTTTCTTTTGAGCAATGAATACTTTTTGTCTAAATGTTGAGTTACCCCAAAATATTATTCCATATGACATCAGAGAGTGAAAGTATGCAAAGTATGTTAGCTTACTAATTTCTCTATCCTCAAAATTGGCAATTATTCTGATTGCAAAAGTTACTGGACCCAGTCGCTTCAGAAGATCCAAGATATGAATTTTCCAATTAAATTTCTCATGTATATGTACACCCAAAACTAGTATGTTCTACCCTGTCTACTTACTTCTGCTGATGTAATACATTTATTGAAGGAACTGTACTTTTTGCAGCAGAAAATCGGATGTACTGTGTTTTTTCAACGTTTAGAGCAAGCTCATTTGCAGAAAACCAATTAATGACATTTCCAAAGACCTTATTTGTATCATTTTCAATTGGAGTTTCTTTTAGAGGATTAATAATGATGCTTGTATCATCAGCATACAGTGTCAGTTCAGCTTCCTGTTTCAGATAGGAAGGGAGGTCGTTCACGTATATCAAGAACAGAAGGGGATCTATGACTAAACCCTGTGGAACAACTAATGTAATTTCACCCCAGTTAGATGAAGTGGCAAACTTATTTAAGTCACTTGACCCATATAAGGAAACTTTTTGCTTCCTGTTCTGTAGGTATGACTTAAACCAGTCATATGCTATTTCATTTATACCACAGAACTTTAATTTCTGTAACATAATGTCATTGTTCACACAGTCAAATGCTTTGGACAAGTCACAGAAAATTCCTATTGGTGATATTTTACTACTTAAAACTCTATTATGTGCACAGTGAAATTGTGTATTCCTGTCTCAGTAGAACAGCATTTTTGAAATCCGAACTGTGATTTACTAAGTATCCCATTACTGTTGAGATGGCTATTCACTTTTGAGTACATTTTTGAAAATGCTGTATGCAAGGATACTGGCCGATAATTATTGACATCTGTGGTGTCCCTCTTTTTCTAGAGAGGCCAGAAAATGGCATATTTTAACCTGTCTTGGAAAATACCTGGAGTTAGTGATGCATTACAGATGGCTCTGAGCACTATGGGACTTAACTGCTGAGGTCATCAGTCCCCTAGAACTTAGAACTACTTAAACCTAGCTAACCTAAGGACATCATACACATCCACGCCCGAGGCAGGATTCGAACCTGCGACCGTAGCAGTCGCGTGGCTCCAGACTGTAGCACCTAGAACCACTCGGCCACTCCGGCCGGCAGTGATGCATTACATGTGTGACTCAGAACATCACCTGTAATTGCTCTACATTGTTTTAATATCTTACTAGATATGTCATCTACTACAACATAACAGTTATTTTTCAAAGAGTTAATAATTTTACTTATTTCACAAGAGGTTGTTAGGTGATCCTTAATCTGACTAATTTTTTTCAAAAACAGACTCTTCCACACACTGAATGGCTTTTTCTTTTGAACGGTTCTCACCAATTGTTTTCTCCTACACATTAAATCCATTAGCTACTTGTGTACTGTTGGTTGGAATGGTCTCTTTCTCTTTAATAGTAATACTACCTACTCCAGTGGTTACTTTTCCTGTCTCCCTTCTAACAATGTTCCATATTTATTTTATTTTATCGCCAGAGTTGCTAATTTCTTCTCTAACATACATATTTCTTGACTTTCTTACGACTTTTCTCAGTATGTTACAGTAATTTTTATTTTTTTTATAGTGCAAAACTACTTCTGGATCTTTACTCGTTCTTGCTGTCTCATACAGTTTTTTTCTGAAGACACTTAAATACCTGTAGTAATCCAAGGTTTCCTTGAAAAGTGTATGGTGTTACATTTAGTAATTTTCTTTGGGAAACGATGTTCAAAAAGGGATATAAATTTATCACGAAATCTGTTGCACTTATCATTAGCATTTGGCTCATTATATACATCTCCCCAATTAACATTTCTTAAGCTTTCTCTGAAGTGCTCTATAGATACTGGGTTGAGCGACCTCACACTTTTACTTAATGGTTTCCAAACTGTACACCCTGTTAGGTTTTGTAAGTCAATCAGTTGTGCATCATAGTGTGACAATCCATTTACTACAGGGAAAGGATGTGTTTGTTTTACATCATCTTTCTGTACAAATACATTATCTATTAGCATTATACTGTCTTGAGCTATATGTGTACAGAATTTGATCACTGATTATAAGTTATATGTTGTTAATAACGCTTCTAGTTCAGTTTTCCTATCAGAATTACTTAGAAAGTTTACGATGTAATCACCACAGATTAATAACTTCTTCTTTTTGTCTGACATACAGCATAATAGGGAGTCAAACATTTTTATGAACAGCTCCCAGTCTCCTAATGGGGACCTGTACACTGTTGCTAATATCAATACTACATTATCTAGCATCACATGCCCAAACTTCAATGTGCTGATCAATGCAAAATTTGCTTTTTTCTACAGTTTTGCATATATACCCTTGTTTTATGAAAATGGAAACTCCTCCTTTATCCTTTCTGGATCAACAAGTGTAAGATGCTAAATTATACCCACTTATACTGACACTATCCATGATCACAGTTACATGGTGTTCAGACAGACAGAGTATATCAATCTCATTCTTATTTTTGAGATCATCTAAACACACTATTAGCTCATCTACTTTATTTTTTATTCCCCTGATATTTTGATGATGTAAGTTGATACCGCCCTTAGCTTTACCCCTCTCTACTGTACATGTTGTTGTTGTTGTTGTGGTCTTCAGTCCTGAGACTGGTTTGATGAAGCTCTCCATGGTACTCCATCCTCTGCAAGCTTCTTCATCTCCCAGTACCTACTGCAACCTACATCCTTCTGAATCTGCTTTGTGCATTCATCTCTTGGTCTCCTTCTACGATTTTGACCCTCCACACTGCCCTCCAATACTAAACTGGTGATCCCTTGATGCCTCAGAACATGTCCTATCAACTGCTCCCTTCTTCTAGTCAAATTGTGCCGCAAACTTCTCTTCTTCCCTATTCTATTCAATACCTCCTCATTAGTTATGTGATATGCCCATCTAATCTTCAGCATTCTTCTGTAGCACCACATTTCGAAAGCTTCTATTCTGTTCTTGTCTAAACTATTTATTGTACACGTTTCACTTCCATACAGGGCTACACTCCATACAAATACTTTCAGAAACGGATTCCTAACACTTACATCTATACTCGATGTTGACAAATTTCTCTTCTTTAGAAACGCTTTCCTTGCCATAGCCAGTCTACATTTTATATCCTCTCTACTTCGATCATCATCAGTTATTTTGCTCCCCAAATACTGAAACTCCTTTACTACTTTAAGCATCTCATCTCCTAATCTAATTCCCTCAGCATCACCCGGTTTAATTCGACTACATTCCATTATCCTCGTTTTGCATTTGTTGGTGTTCATGTTATATCCTCCTTTCAAGACACTGTCCATTCCGTTCAACTGCTCTTCCAAGTCCTTTGCTGTCTCTGACAGAATTACAATGTCATCAGCGAACCTCAAAGTTTTTATTTCTTCTCCATGGATTTTAATTCCCACTCCGAATTTTTCTTTTGTTTCCTTTACTGCCTGCTCAATATACATATTGAATAACACATGGGATAGGCTACAGCCCTGTCTCACTCCCTTCCCAACCACTGCTCCCTTTCATGCCCCTCGGCTCTTATAACTGCCATCTGGTTTCTGTACAAATTGTAAATAGCCTTTCGCTCCCTGTATTTTACCCCTGCCACCTACAGAATTTGAAAGAGAGTATTCCAGTCAACATTGTCAAAAGTTTTCTCTAAGTCTACAAATGCTAGGAACGTAGGTTTGCCTTTCCTTAATCTATATTGTAAGATAAGTCATAGGGTCAGCATTGCCTCACGTGTTCCAACATGTCTATGGATCCAAACTGATCTTCCCCGGCTTCTAACAGTTTTTCCATTCATCTTTAAAGAATTCATGTTAGTATTTTGGAGCCGTGGCTTATTAAACCGATACTTCGGTAATTTTCTCATCTGTCAACACTTGCTTTCTTTGGGATTGGAATTATTACATTCTTCTTGAAGTCTGAGGGTATTTCACCCATCTCATACATCTTGCTCACTAGATGGTAGAGTTCTGTTAGGCCTGGCTCGAAGTATCTTTTGTTCTATTTATCTTGATTGTCATCTGTCTGGACTTTGGCTTTAACCTAAAACACCTCTCTTTGTGGACCCATTAATCAAGGGGAGCACCCCTTGTGTGACTCTGGCCCACTATACAGGTTCTGCCAATAGAGAAGCTAACTTATTTTTCCCCACCCTATTCAGGTGCAGGCCATGTGTAGTGAATCCCCACCTACCAATAGCATTTGATGGAACAACACTTGTGTGCGATTTTGCCAGTGTCTGGAGCATCAGCTCAGTGTTAACATGCCTTACAGCAGTGTTTACCCAGGGCTGATTGTGGCGCTGAAAAACCTCCACAAACCCCACATTTGTGTGCTCAGTTTCTGCTCCTATTTTATCCAGGTCACTCCTAATATTGTACCTTGGATTCATAGCCAAGCTGCTCCCTGCTCCCCCAACTGTAATTACCTTATCTTCCTTCTCAAAGTCCCTGCATAACTGACCCAAGTTTTCTGTCACCTGGCTAAGGCTAGCACTTGGTTTCACAAAAATTCTGACCTGGTACCCTGCACCTAATTTCTCCTGAAGCTGCTGGCCCACACCCCTCCCATGACTGCTGCCTATAAGCAGATTTTTTCTTTTACTATTCTGGTTTGATCCCAACCTGTCTTTTTTCTTTAAGCTAATATTCTACTTCAATGTACTTTCAACTACATCTGGATGAAGCTCTTCCTCCCCTTCAGATAGCAAACCAAACTGGTTTTCTAATTGATTTCTGGAGTTTTTTCAAGCATTTCCCTCTTCCAACTGTAGCTTGCTACATTTTCCCAGTTCCCAGTCTCTTTTTCCTCCCTTAACCTACATAATTCCAAGTTCGCATTTTCTAATTCAGCCTTGAGGGCACAAAAGTTTGCCTCCTGTTCAGCGATTTTTCTGTCCTTTCTACATAACCTACACTGCCACGGAAGAGCCTCATTTTCTAGCCTCGTTTCCTCACCGCTACATTCGCCCCAATGAAACCATAGCTTACAGTCCACACAGAACACCTCCTCTTTCAAATTTCTATGGAAAGCACCATATTTGTCAAACATGGTTTGACAGACAAACTTAACACAAAAGCAGAGAATAAGCTGGCACAAGGCCACAGTCGTTTCATAACCTGTAGCCTACTAACCTGTAAATAAACACTAATTCAAACAAACTTTTAGACTTACTTCCGAAAGCTTTAACTGCCTAAACTCTGTATGACCAACACGAATTAATTTGACTTTGAAGCGATAACTCTTGTCAAAAACGAAAATCTACGCTCGCTCGAAATTTACGCCCAGAAAAACGTAAACAAAACCAGCGACTGCCGGCCTTTTACGAAATACTTCCTCTTCTATCTAAATATGGTCAGAAATACACTCCTGGAAATTGAAATAAGAACACCGTGAATACATTGTCCCAGGAAGGGGAAACTTTATTGACACATTCCTGGGGTCAGATACATCACATGATCACACTGACAGAACCACAGGCACATAGACACAGGCAACAGAGCATGCACAATGTCGGCACTAGTACAGTGTATATCCACCTTTCGCAGCAATGCAGGCTGCTATTCTCCCATGGAGACGATCGTAGAGATGCTGGATGTAGTCCTGTGGAACGGCTTGCCATGCCATTTCCACCTGGCGCCTCAGTTGAACCAGCGTTCGTGCTGGACGTGCAGACCGCGTGAGACGACGCTTCATCCAGTCCCAAACATGCTCAATGGGGGACAGATCCGGAGATCTTGCTGGCCAGGGTAGTTGACTTACACCTTCTAGAGCACGTTGGGTGGCACGGGATACATGCGGACGTGCATTGTCCTGTTGGAACAGCAAGTTCCCTTGCCGGTCTAGGAATGGTAGAACGATGGGTTCGATGACGGTTTGGATGTACCGTGCACTATTCAGTGTCCCCTCGACGATCACCAGTGGTGTACGGCCAGTGCAGGAGATCGCTCCCCACACCATGATGCCGGGTGTTGGCCCTGTGTGCCTCGGTCGTATGCAGTCCTGATTGTGGCGCTCACCTGCACGGCGCCAAACACGCATACGACCATCATTGGCACCAAGGCAGAAGCGACTCTCATCGCTGAAGACGACACGTCTCCATTCGTCCCTCCATTCACGCCTGTCGCGACACCACTGGAGGCGGGCTGCACGATGTTGGGGCGTGAGCGGAAGACGGCCTAACGGTGTGCGGGACCGTAGCCCAGCTTCATGGAGACGGTTGCGAATGGTCCTCGCCGATACCCCAGGAGCAACAGTGTCCTTAATTTGCTGGGAAGTGGCAGTGCGGTCCCCTACGGCACTGCGTAGGATCCTACGGTCTTGGCGTGCATCCGTGCGTCGCTGCGGTCCGGTCCCAGGTCGACGGGCACGTGCACCTTCCGCCGACCACTGGCGACAATATCGATGTACTGTGGAGACCTCACGCCCCACGTGTTGAGCAATTCGACGGTACGTCCACCCGGCCTCCCGCATGCCCACTATACGCCCTTGCTCAAAGTCCGTCAACTGCACATACGGTTCACGTCCACGCTGTCGCGGCATGCTACCAGTGTTAAAGACTGCGATGGAGCTCCGTATGCCACGGCAAACTGGCTGACACTGACGGCGGCGGTGCACAAATGCTGCGCAGCTAGCGCCATTCGACGGCCAACACCGCGGTTCCTGGTGTGTCCGCTGTGCCGTGCGTGTGATCATTGCTTGTACAGCCCTCTCGCAGTGTCCGGAGCAAGTATGGTGGGTCTGACACACCGGTGTCAATGTGTTCTTTTTTCCATTTCCAGGAGTGTATATTATCCCTTAGCTCATCTTTGTGTGTGTGTATTGTATAGATAGTCGTAGTTGTAGTATAGACACTCTCGTAATTTTCATGTGTCTGTTTATTCGATAGGCTTTAAAAACGTTAGTGCAGGCTGCAGCTTGTCAGGTTTGTTTGTTTTGTGCACTGCAACACTTTCACCTGTGGCTGTATGGCGTGCACGCTCTTGTGGTTTGTTGACTAGCTTGCTCCCCAATGCACATTCACTGAGGCGCTCTGACACCACCTGCATCATGGCGAGTTTTGTATTGCATTGCATGCTACCATGTGTTCCACAAGTTTATTTATTCTTCGTTGATCCATTATGGATCGTGGAACGACGGCTGGAATGAACTTCTTGATGCAATAATTTACCAACAGCCATATGATTTGTAGAAGTATATTTTATTTTATGAACTTCTATGTGCTACTAGTTTCGGCATTACATTGCACTCGTCATAGTCGTAAAATCGCTATACATGGAAGGAGCCATATAACTGGATCTGTGAATCAATCATCCTGCAACAACTCTTGACCAACCAGCTAACAAGAGCTGTTGCAGGACGATTGATTCACGGATCTAGTTATATGGCTCCTTCTGTGTATAGCTATTTTACGACTATGATGAGTGGGGCCTGAAGATGGCATAATGTAATGCTGAAACTGGTAGAAGTTCATAAAATAAAATAAACTTCTACAAATCATATGACTGTTGGCAAATTATTGCATCAAGAAGTTCATTTATTTGTTTACAACTGGGCTACGTGCAATGTGAAGTGTTGTATTTAGGGTATCGTCATCTCTAGACACATAAAAGTAAAATTCTTCCTTGTTACAACAACTCATCAGTTACACATTTGACAATACAAAACAGAGAAAATACAAACAAAAATTTTCTATAGTAATGTAAATTCTGGAATGTAACTTTCCAGTGGCCTAAATCTAATATTATAATACATATATACAACTTAGAGGGTATACAGCCCTTCTTCAATATATAAATGTTCTCAAGTCTTTGTGTGGGTATAGTCCTTTGTCTTTACCCATGTTTGCGTGTACCAATCTGTATGCTCCCAGGTAGAAGATTTTAGTAATTATTTATGGTCTGATATATAATAGTTGCCACTTATTGTTCAGTTTTCCAATTTTTGTAGGTCTAGGATGTGTTCTAAGTAAAACCTTTTGTCCTATACAAAACTGTGTTGTACATTTCAGCTTTCTGTCACAAATTCCTTTCCTGCATTTAGATCAAGTTTCAAGGTTGAATACTGCTTGTCATATTTTATTGTCTAATGATAATTCCTATATCGGTGCCTTGGGCAAAGGTTTCTCCCACTCATCTACATGTTCACAATTGAACATCAGCTCATTTGGTGTAAAACCAGTTGATTTATGGGGAAGATTGTTAACAACTTGTAAGAAGAAAGTGACATATTCAATCCATGTGGTATGTTTACGAGGTATGTAGGTTCTTATAAAAGTGTTGAATTCCCTAAACACCCTTTCTAGGAAGGATGCTTTAGGATGCAGTTTGGATACTAAAATATATTTGATTTGGTTAGAATCTACAAACTCTTTCTATTTACATCCAACAAAATATGATGTATTATCTGTTAACATGACTTCTGGTTTTCCTACTCTTGCAAAATAATCCTCTTTGATTCATCTTATAATTGAACTGGCAGTAGTGTTTTGTATGGCATACAATTTGTGTATTTGGTGAAAATATCATACAGACATACTATGTACTTTACGCCATCCTTACTGTGGAACAGGGTCCAGTCACATCCAAAGATACCTTTTCTAGAGGCTTTTGAGCCACAATGGGATGTACTTCAATCTGTTTGGAGATGTTAGAATCTTTTGCTTTCTGGCTGACAATACACTTTCTTAATACTGTAGCACTCTTCATGTAAGGTTGGGGAAATAACAATATTTTGACAGTGCACTTTGCAGTGCCATAATGGCTGCAAGTATTGTGTGTACAATATGAACTCATCCACATATTCCTCTGGCAAACACACGCACCATTGTTCTTATTCGGAATGGAGCAGAACACCTTTGTGAATCGTGGAAAACCTTTTTAACTTTTCATGACCGTTTTGCATAAGTTTCACTCTTACCTTACTCCAGCACGTGTCTTCCTGCTGTAATTGCTCCATGTGTTTATACACGTGGACATAGTATGGTGAGAGTGTTTAGCCTTCCATAAACATATCTGTTATTTCACCTTCCTGCTATAAAAGATCGTAAATTCCCCTAAGCCTTGTGGTAATCGAGAAAGAGCATCAGCTTATATGTTCTGGTTTCCATTTATGTACACTATTTCAAAATAGAATTCTTGAAGGTACGTACACCACCTGGCTATCCGTTGGTGTAGCAATTTACAAGTTGACAAAAACGATAGGGAATGATGGTGACAATATACTTTCGTGTGTTTACCTGAAAGGAAATATTTAAACTTTTTAAAGGGCCAAATTACAGCCAAACCCTCCAACTTCGTAACTCAATATGAACGTTCAGCTTCAGCTTCAGCGGCTGGAGAAGGTAATTACTTTAGGGATCAGTTTTCCCTCTTCTTCTAGCATTTGAGAAAGGCATGCACGTAAACCTTGAGAAGACGTGTAGGTGCATAAGCAAAAATCCTTCTTCATGTCTGGTTGAGATAAAATGTTAGTATTTAATACGGCTTGCTTGATGTTCTAGAAATCGGTTTGACATTGATTGTCCCATAACCAAGGTCTGTTTTTCCAGAGAAGATTTATTAAAGAATCACTGTTCATAATTTGGGGATGAATTTCCTGAAAACTGAGACTATGCCTATAACTGCTTCTTGTTTTGAGAAACAGGACAGTTCCTAATGGTACCAAGGATCTGGCAGTATGCCTTCCAAAGAGATTATGTGTCCAAGAAATTTTACCTTTTCTCATCCAAAATTAGATTGCTTGAGATTTGCTGTTACTCCATGTTCGGAAAAGCACTTCAATACTTGTTAAATTAATCTTAAGTGTTCTACCCAAGCGGGTGTGGTGACTAAAAGGGTGTCCACATATATTGTTATCTTACTCAAAAGTTTGGGTCCTAGCACTTTGTCCAGAGCAGAGATAGATACACCTGCATTTACATTCAATCCCAATGGTAATATTTAAAATTCTGAGTTCCTGCCATCACATACAAAGGTGGTATACTCCCGCCTTTTTCATGTAGTTTTATTTGCCAATAAGAGAGATGGAGGTCGATTATACTAAGAAATTTATCTTTAGGGAATTTCATAAACTGTTCCACTAAATTGTCTGGATGTGTTCATACTGCTACAATAACCTTATTAATGTTACATGCGTCGAGAACCAAGCACACCTTTCCATCTGACTTACTCTTGGCTGAAATAGGACTACAATGTGAGGAAAATGATGATTGTGTTATGCTTCATTCAAGCATCCTGTTAATCTCTTTTCTTACTGCTTCCCCCTTTGTCCATATTATAGGGTATGAAGTAGAACAAAAAATATCTTGAGGATATACTTCCATTTTGCACACTAAACCCTTAATGTTACCTGTCTTTCTCAAATACATGTCTATTATCAAGCATCTGTTCCCTAAGTTCCATTTGCTGTTTCTGGTACAAGCACTTTGATTCATTTACCTTCGTGTTTATTGTGTCAGCGTTTACCTCTTCTGCTGCCGACTGTTCGTTGTTGTATGTGTTGATAAACATGACTGGGATTTTCCAATTGAAGCCTAAAGTCGTGAGTAACTTCAGTTTTGCGTCTATCAGTACTTCCCCCGATTAGGTCTATTGCAAGTAATTGGTTATTTATTGGCCATTGCCTATATCAATTTGTACTTGTTATATCTTAAATCTATCCAAACCGATTAAACAGTCAACTATTAATTTCTCTACCATGAAAAAATTGCATCATGCAGAAAATTGTCTTAATTGGATGGTAATTAAAGGTTGTGTTTTAACTCCTATCGATTTCTGACCAGTCGCCGTTTGTACTTTCCAATTTTGCGCTGTCAGTGTGGGATATACCCACGTTTCTGCAGTTCTCGAAATAATCCCTATGAAATCAAATTCGTCATAGCACCTGTGTCAAGCACAATAGGTATATCAAGGTCAAATATTTTGGCTTTAATAGTAGCTTGTACCTTGCCCTCTATCAAGTTTTGCTGTGTATCCTTATTACTTTGATACACATCATCTTTCATATCACTACCTTCATCGTATCTGATGAAGCAACTATCGATCAAGCTCATATCTCCACTCTCCTCCCAGGTCACAGAACAGGGGCCTACCCAGACCGGTTCAAGTTTACCGGTCTTGCGGTGGCATCAGTCTCTGGGCTAGGCATAACTTCTACTATATGGACTGTTGGTGTTTGATTATGCCAGTTAGTATCATGTGAGGCTCTCGACTCAAATTCTCTTTGCCTTTGCTTGTTATTTGGCATACATGCATTACTTCGCTGGTTGAATTCCGCTGTCTGTGGATTATTCAGCTGTCTGGTATTGTTTTGTGTTTGCCAAGAGATCGGCCGATTATTGCCAGTAGCTTGGGTCTGTACATGTTGTACAGGCTGACTATAGGTTACTTGCCTCTTGTAGTTGCTTTTGCTAAATTTTTGTCCATTTATTTTGTATCTGACCTTGACTTAACCACTTTTGCCATTGCCAATTTGATTACCATTACCATTACCGTAGGTCTGTGTGGGGTAAGGTTGCTGTCCATGTTGTACTACGAATCCATGGTTCATTCATTGGTCTGTAAATCCCTGTGGTAGTATCTGCATATTAACAGGCTTGGGTTGTGCTGGTCTCTCTTCGTATATCAAATCTATTGGGTCCAGCGCGGATAGAAAGTATTCATTGTCATATTCCAGAATTGTAATGAGTTTTTCCCTAATGTGGACAGGTAGACAGCTCTTTAAAATTTTCACCATGTCTTCTTGAGATACTGGGTTGGTCTGGTATCTGGTTTTATTCAAATATTTTCCAAAATAGCCCCTTAAACTTCCATGTCTGCCATTGAATGTAGCTGGGTTGAATATTTCATGTATGAGCCTCTCTTGTACGGCTACAAACCAATATTTATCCAAAAGAGCTCTCTTAAACTGTTCATAGCAGTGGCAATGTTCCGCCATGTCTGTAGCTCATAGCAAAACGTCACCCTGTATGTATCCACCAAGAAATCTAATTTTCTGTGCTTCTGTCCGAGGTAAAACATTTCGAAATGCTTTGATAAAGACCACTGGGTTAGTTCTTTTCCCTTCAGAGGTAAATACCGGAAATTGTTGACGCCTAAGTAATCCTTCATCCGCAAGTAATGTTGACAAAGCCCCGCACTGTCAGTGACAGGCGTGTTTATGTCCATTTGTGGTGTAGCTCATGGCAACTGCACTTGCTCGACAGGTACAGCTGCCTGCAAGTGTTGTTGCATTCTGCAACATTCTCTATTTTCCTTTGACGGGCTAGCCGTGTATTGTGGGTAACCAGTGAAAGTATCTAACTTCTCTAAAAGCATGGGTTTGTTTACTGTCAAGCGATGTATTGGAATGTCAGTAATTTAGCAACACTGCCTTGCAACCTTCCCTTTGCTTCCTTTAAACCCGAATCTATTTTAGCTAAATATTGACTTTCTTTTTCTTTTAGAGGTTCTTCTACAGTATCTACACTAATCTTGCATTCTGAAGCTATCTTTTCGGCAAAGATACTGCCCTTATCCAGCATCCTGGCTTCAGCTTTTTCAGTTATTCACTTTACATCTGCACATATCTTATCTCTCTGTTTTTTTGGCAAATTTTGACTCTAAACTTAAGTGGTCCACTCTTAGACTTAACTTTTGTACTTCTGTAGTTTAGTTTTTGCGCACGTCTTGCAGCTCACTGACTCCGTCTGTCACATTTTTAACTGACACATCCATTTGGGATTGCGTCTCCTGAATTTGAGAATATGCTTCACTAAGGTTTTGTAACTCAGCTGCAAGATGTTCCTGTTTATGGACTATAGATGATAGTCTTTCCATTAACGTATTTATATTGCGGGGTATGTCGGCAATTATTTCTTGTTTCAGTTGTTTACCCAGCTCTGTCAAATTCCCAGATAGTTCGTCAGATAATACAGTGCGTGTAGCTTTGCTCACCTCACTGAACTGTTGACTAATACTATTCTTGAAATTGTTAAATGCCTGATTTTGCTGTGTAAACTGTTGTCCTATAATTTCCTGATGTTCTGTGAGCTGCTGTGCCATACCCTTAAGTTGTTGTCTGGCACTTTCCAGAAATTTCTGTTTTTTTGTAAACTGTTGTGTTAATTGTTGCATGAGTTGTATCAAATTGTGTATCTCACTAGTATTTACATTGTTTTTACGAACTGTTCCCTGTACTTGCGTTCGCAATGTCGTGAGCAACTAATCAAAGGAATTTTCTCTGTCCCGCTTTTCAGTTTCACTGCTTGAAAAAATGTTTGTCGCTAAGAACAGAGAAATTGTCTCATCTAGCGTCATAAAAGTGAAATTATGATTAGTTATTTTACCAATGTCATCATTTATTGATAGCGGGACGACAAACTCGTTGTTTTGGTTGCCATCGGCCAGTTCACGAGTTGGTACATTACCTTCAACTGTTGCCAAGTTCGGTTTTTCCGACATTTTGGTATATTACATTTTGTAATGAATTTTCAAAAACGGCCATTTCCTTTGACTCCATTGTGAATAGTTTTTAACTGAAGTATGAATAAAATTTTTCAAGAATGAAACTTTGTATGTATTGGTACTATTCAATTAAATTCGGTTTAGCTGCATGTTCACTAATGAACCTGGTTATTATCTGATACAATCTTATAGAATTTAAATGACTTATCTTGCAATTTAATGATGACTTCGTACAAATTTTCGTCTTTTCTGTAGAAATGCACTACCCACAAAGGATATTAATTGGAAGGAAAAGATGTTATCTACTGCCAGACAGATGGCTTCAAGTGTGGACATATAAGCATGCAGTGTAGCAGGTTCCTACCTTTACCACTGAAATCAGCATTGATGGCTCATCTCATTTGTAGGCAGAATATGATTTTAATTTGCTCCTTCAATGGTTTTATCATTCCCAATCTCGTGGACATGTAACAGATACAATGAAAGTTTCATTGGGTCCTTGTAACAACAATATGAATCATTTACTTAAAAAAATTTTATCTCAACAATTTAAAGGTCTGTTCATACACTCCTGGAAATTGAAATAAGAACACCGTGAATTCATTGTCCCAGGAAGGGGAAACTTTATTGACACATTCCTGGGGTCAGATACATCACATGATCACACTGACAGAACCACAGGCACATAGACACAGGCAACAGAGCATGCACAATGTCGGCACTAGTACAGTGTATATCCACCTTTCGCAGCAATGCAGGCTGCTATTCTCCCATGGAGACGATCGTAGAGATGCTGGATGTAGTCCTGTGGAACGACTTGCCATGCCATTTCCACCTGGCGCCTCAGTTGGACCAGCGTTCGTGCTGGACGTGCAGACCGCGTGAGACGACGCTTCATCCAGTCCCAAACATGCTCAATGGGGGACAGATCCGGAGATCTTGCTGGCCAGGGTAGTTGATGTACACCTTCTAGAGCACGTTGGGTGGCACGGGATACATGCGGACGGGCATTGTCCTGTTGGAACAGCAAGTTCCCTTGCCGGTCTAGGAATGTTAGAACGATGGGTTCGATGACGGTTTGGATGTACCGTGCACTATTCAGTGTCCCCTCGACGATCACCAGTGGTGTATGGCCAGTGTAGGAGATCGCTCCCCACACCATGATGCCGGGTGTTGGCCCTGTGTGCCTCGGTCGTATGCAGTCCTGATTGTGGCGCTCACCTGCACGGCGCCAAACACGCATACGACCATCATTGGCACCAAGGCAGAAGCGACTCTCATCGCTGAAGACGACACGTCTCCATTCGTCCCTCCATTCACGCCTGTCGCGACACCACTGGAGGCGGGCTGCACGATGTTGGGGCGTGAGCGGAAGACGGCCTAACGGTGTGCGGGACCGTAGCCCAGCTTCATGGAGACGGTTGCGAATGGTCCTCGCCGATACCCCAGGAGCAACAGTGTCCCTAATTTGCTGGGAAGTGGCGGTGCGGTCCCCTACGGCACTGCGTAGGATCCTACGGTCTTGGCGTGCATCCGTGCGTCGCTGCGGTCCGGTCCCAGGTCGACGGGCACGTGCACCTTCCGCCGACCACTGGCGACAACATCGATGTACTGTGGAGACCTCACGCCCCACGTGTTGAGCATTTCGGCGGTACGTCCACCTGGCCTCCCGCATGCCCACTATACGCCCTCGCTCAAAGTCCGTCAACTGCACATACGGCTCACGTCCACGCTGTCGCGGCATGCTACCAGTGTTAAAGACTGCGATGGAGCTCCGTATGCCACGGCAAACTGGCTGACACTGACGGCGGCGGTGCACAAATGCTGCGCAGCTAGCGCCATTCGACGGCCAACACCGCGGTTCCTGGTGTGTCCGCTGTGCCGTGCGTGTGATCATTGCTTGTACAGCCCTCTCGCAGTGTCTGGAGCAAGTATGGTGGGTCTGACACACCGGTGTCAATGTGTTCTTTTTTCCATTTCCAGGAGTGTATTTCGCTCAGCGCTGTCCTTTAAGCGGTCGCCATTGAATATGAATGTGTAAATGGAAATGGATTAATAATTACTTGAACAAATTGAAAAATTGATTGAAAAGAATAGTTGAGAAAATTTTGAAGGTAATTTATGAATCTGTGCACAACCATGGGTGGACTTTAACTGATACCAGTGTCAACAGACCTTGAACATCATTACATTCAAGGTCGATAACCGCAAGTTGCATTATGTACTACTGCTTCCAGTAGTGTGCGATACCAAATAATAACCACAACCATTGAAATTGTCAATCTGTCTATAAGTTCTTAAACAAATGAAGCACAATGTTTTTTATTATAAGTAAACCATGTACAATAGGTGCCTATCGTGTCTGAGTCATCATCTTCACATTAGTTTCAGTGTGTTTAGTCTTGAGTGTGACAATGTCAATGCAAGAACGCTCCTCCAGATATGGCGTTAATTATTCTTATCTGCACTGAATTTCTTGATTCAGGACCTCGGCGTCGAGCGAAATGGTGAATAGATAGGAGTCGAACTTATAACCATGCGAATAAATATTCCTTTTCTAATAACTTTTTATAACGCTTTTAATGAATGGTTAAACTATACATTTTTAGCAAATGCTGGTACGACGGATCCAAGCATATGTATGTATGCTACCACTTCCCAAAACAAAAGGGGGAAGAGACTTGAATTAATAAACTGAAGAGCGCATTTCTTACTTCTTCATACAGATTTTTAACGATGTATAAAAACATTTTCCTTGAAACAATACAACTCGTTAATTTACTTTTGGCGGTGTCTTTGGTTTATAGCTCATACAGTTTACATATAGCCTACATATAAGAAAAGAAAAATAATATGATGCAATACACCCATCTTCTTGCCTAACATCATCTTGTATGTCTAGTGGATCAAACACCATTCCTCTCATTCATATACTACTCTGCATCCCAGTCATTGTCGTTCTAATAAGCCTTAACAGTTTTCCAGATGTTCTTAAATAAGTCAGAACATGACATATTCTGATTTGTAGTGGATGGAAAGATGAAATATTCCAATCCCAAATTCAATTGTCTTTTCTAAAATTTATCTTAGGATAAAGAACTGATCTATTGTTGATCTCACTGGGAAAAATGCATATTGGTATGAGTGAATCCCTGTCTCAACAATTGGGATGGGGCAGTCAAATATAATGTTGGAGAATCCTCTACATCCCAAGTTTAGCTGTGTAATTCCTCAATTTACTACCAGTTATTCGGATAGTTCGAAAATGTCTTAGTTTATTCTTGTCTACTGTAAAAGACACAGGTGTTGTTGTACAATGTGTTTTCCAATATTAAATAACAAGTGCTCTGTTTATGCTACTTCCTATAACTTAGGCAAGGTATTTTATTCTTTATAGCACGTATTGAAACTAACATTTTGTAGTAATGTCTTACGATAATAAATGGATAACAGCAAATGTCAGAAAGTCCTCCCACATGCTTAGGCAACTCACCTTCAAGAATAATTGCGAGCCAGAGTGCTGAAGTTTTTACCACAGGTACAAAATGTTTTACAGGAAGGTACTGTTCGCTACATAACTACCTTCTAATGACAAAATAATATATTGGCAGAGAATAAAAATAAGTCTTCTGGAATGTCATGAAACTAGAAATTGGGAGACAAATAGAAGTATAATAACATACACATAAAGGATGGAGATAAAGTAATAAATTATCCACACTAACAAACCTGGCGAAGGAGTATTTTTAAAATATTGCAGAGAAATGCTAAGAAAAATACCCAGAAATCAGTATAATATCTAGAAATGTGATATTTTGGGTCTAGGTACATTACTGGACATTAAAATTGCTACACCACGAAGATGACGTGCTACAGACGCGAAATTTAAGCGACAGGAAGAAGATGCTGTGATATGCAAATGATTAGCTTTTCAGAGCATTCACACAAGGTTGGCATCGGTAGTGACACCTACAACGTGCTGACATGAGGCAAGTTTCCAACCGATTTCTCATACACAATCAGCAGTTGACAGCGTTGCCTGGGGAAACGTTGTTGTGGTGACCTCGTGTAAGGAGGAGAAATGCGTACCATCACGTTTCCGACTTTCATAAACGGCGGATTGTAGCCTGTCGCGATTGCGGTTTATTGTATCGCGACATTGCTGCTCGCCTTGGTCGAGATCCAATGACTGTTAGCAGAATATTAGCAGAATTACGACCCTTCTTTCGATCCCTGCGAAACCCTACATTTCAACAGGATAATGTTAAGTCGGGTGATGCTGAGGGAATTAGATTAGGAAATGAGACACTTAAAGTAGTAAAGGAGTTTTGCTATTTGGGGAGCAAAATAACTGATGATGGTCGAAGTAGAGAGGATATAAAATGTAGACTGGCAATGGCAAGGAAAGCGTTTCTGAAGAAGAGAAATTTGTTAACATCGAGTATAGATTTAAGTGTCAGGAAGTCATTTCTGAAAGTATTTGTATGGAGTGTAGCCATGTATGGAAGTGAAACATGGACAATAAATAGTTTGGACAAGAAGAGAATAGAAGCTTTCGAAACGTGGTGCTACAGAAGAATGCTGAAGATTGGATGGGTAGATCACATAACTAATGAGGAAGTATTGAATAGGATTGGGGAGAAGAGAAGTTTGTGGCACAACTTGACCAGAAGAAAGGATCGGTTGGTAGGACATGTTCTGAGGCATAAAGGGATCACCAATTTAGTATTGGAGGGCAGCGTGGAGGGTAAAAATCGTAGAGGGACACCAAGAGATGAATACACTAAGCAGATTCAGAAGGATGTAGGTTGCAGTAGGTACTGGGAGATGAAAAAGCTTGCACAGGATAGAGTAGCATGGAGTGCTGCATCAAACCAGTCTCAGGACTGAAGACCATAACAACAACAACAACAATGCACGACCGCATGTTGCAGGTCCTTAAAGGGCCTTTCTGGATACAGAAAATGTTCGACTGTTGTCCTGGCCAGCACATTCTCCAGATCTCTCACCAACTGAAAACGTCTGGTCAATGGTGGCCGAGCAACTGGCTCGTCACAATACGCCAGTCACTACTCATGATGAGTTGTGATATCGTGTTGAAGCTGCATGAGCAGCTGTACCTGTACGCGCCATCCAAGCTCTGTTGACTCAATGCCCAGGCATATCAAGGCTGTTATTACAGCCAGAGGTGGTTGTTCTGGGTACTGATTTCTCAGGTTCTATGCACCCAAATTGCATGAATATGTCAGTTCTAGTATAATATAACTGTCCAATGAATACCCGTTCATCATCTGCATTTCTTCTTGGTGTAGCAATTTTAATGTCCAGTAGTGTAGTATAACCTCAAGTCATATGGAATTCATAGTGTCTAGATATTCAAGGACTGGCTGGCATAGCTGTGCAAGCAGATACACCTGCTCCCCCCCCCCCCCCTCCCTCCCATCCTCTAGGTCTATTGGTGGGAAATTCAGTGGCTGTTATCCTGTTGGCTACATGGATACATCCACACAAGACAGATGTTTGTGCATCCTTCCTCAACCTCAGTGGACACAGCCACATAAGTTGATTTCACATCAGTATTAGTCTTACTACTCATCATTCACAATCGATCTGATGGTGCTTACGACCGCCCAGTGCCGAGGTTATCATCAGCACTAATCGATCTGTAGAGCGTGATGAGGACTGCAGACATCCTCATGTTCAAGATGACATTCCAGATAAGACTGTAAACCTATATAACGACTAGCCTGATTCCCGATTTGGTTACACAAAACGTGACAAAAGCGGATACACCATCACACAGCACAGAGAACAGAGTCGCTAATTTTGGCATGGATCAAGTTATGGCAGTATTGCTACAACTTAATGAAAATCCCAAACAGTCGAATGAAAAACAAGACAACAATTATAGACAACTTAATGCATCGAGAAAACAACTTAGTGAACAGATTACAGCCATTGCCATGCAATGTTATAAGACTAAAGAACTATTACATAAGGAAATTAAGGCTTGTGCTAGGAACAGTAGTAAATAAATTAGATCTGTTTCACAAGAATTACGTAATACACATGCAGATACAACGAAATTACTTAGATATGAAATCAGTGCAGTTGTTAAACAATGTTCAGAAAACGCAACACAGTTATGCGACAAGTTTAAATTAATGTCAGCAGAACTTTCACGCACTCTGGATGCGAAAGCCGACAAGAATTTTGCACAGAACAGCCAAATTGACGAACATTTTAATCACCACCTACAAAACAGTGTAATCTCCCAACAGTTTAAATTCTGTAACCTCACAATAAAGATGGTGACAAAGCTCCCAGTAAAAATGTCTCTCATATATAACCTTTCAATAATTATTTGACTGTGAATCTAAACTGGTAAATCTAGACATCAGCAATGCTGCGTCATAGCCCTGAAAAGTCATTCTGAATAAACCGAAAATTCTTACCTTGATCAAGCTGTCGGATAACACGTATGTATCTATTCCTATAAGAAATTTTTCTGGTACAGTTCAGTGTAGTGCTGGCCACTAGATTTTGTTGTGCATGTAAAAAAACTGATTTTATTTACGATAATTGGCATGACTGTGGATAGTAAAAACTTTAAATTCAGATGAATGACTGTCAAAAGTTACCTTTATAAGAAAGATTATTAGTGAAAAATTATTAAAAATTATTTATATGTGACTTTGATATAACAATAGCACAAAATGAGTTGTTGCAAATTTCGTATACGCATGGCAATAAATAATAATAATTTTTGCTTTTACCTTATACTGTATCGCTCAGGCACCGCCATCGTCCTCTACGACCGGCCTTGGTAGTTCCATACAGGACATAAGTGCTCTCTGTGAGCTATACAACTGGACAACTGCTCTCTAAGAGCGACCTGATCCAACTGCCTGACTGAGAGCTACTGCTACTACTGCTGACACTGCTCTCTGGTCTGCGATTCTGTTGTAGTATACATATCACAGGCAACGCTTGAGCAATCCATCGAAGTTACATCTGCTCGAGTGCGCTAACAATAAATTCCTTAGTCATAGACCTCTTACAACCTTCATTAACATCCTTCAAATTTTTGGCATGTCCCTATTGGTCAATAATGCAACAAGGGTTACTACAATGACTGCATGAGTAATTGACCATGTGGCCACAAATATAGACAAAGCAAAATGTGATGTAGCTGTAAAAGATCTTTGACTATCAGACCATCACTGTCAAATAACAACAGTAAAATCAAGCACTGAATCATGCCCTACACTACAAGCCTACAAATGACATCTATCAGAAATCAAAATAAAATATTTTTCAGAAGAACTAGAAAAACAAAGCTGGGATTAAGTGTATAAGGAAACCAATGTGAATACGAAAGTCTCTAAATTCTCCACATTGTTTAAATTGAACTTTGAAAAGGCATTTCCAAAAGCATGCATGTCTGTATCAACATCTCACAGAAAGAAATGGATAACAGCAGGTATTAAGAAGTCCTCCCAAAAAATTAAACACCTCAGTTCCATGAAAAAGACCCACAATGATCCAGAATTGTTAAATTTCTATCACAGATACAAAAAGATCTATAGGAAGGTGTTGATTGCTGCAAAAAAGTAATTTAATGATAAATTAACATATAATGCAGAGAATAAAAGCAAAGCAGTCTGGAATGTTGTAAAAAAGGAAACAGTGAGAGGCAAACAATCGCAGAATGACATACTGCTAAGGGAGGGTGATAAGGTAAAAAATGATCCACAACACTTAGCAAACTATGTAAACGAGCATTTTCCAAGTATTTCAGAGAAGTTACAGCAAAAATTCATCAAAAGCAAACATAAAACCTTTAAATAATGTAGCACTAAATACAATGATATTACTTCCAACCTTAGAGAATGAAGTCAATAAAACTGTTCAAAAACTAAAAAATATAAAGTCAGTAGGCTTAGATGAAGTACCAATGTGTGTACTGAAATAATGCACAGGGATTATACAAGGCCCTTTAACAAATATAATAAATGAATCCTTCACATCACGGACATTTCCAGAGCAGTTGAAACAGGCAAGAGTTGTACCTTTGCTTAAGAAAGGTAATGCAGAAGACATAGAAAATTACTGACCAATTTCCCTGCTGTCAGCATTCTCAATAACAATAGAAGCAATTATGAAAGACAGGTTAATGAATTACCTGAATCAATACAATCTTTTAAGGGAATCACAGTTTGGTTTCCAAAGTGGCAAAAATATGGAGGCAGCCATAGCAGAATCACAAAAGTTGTACTTGATGATCTTGATAAAGATGAGTGTGTCACAGCATATTTTTGTATCGTTTGATACAGTCGACCACAAAATTCTGCTAAATAAATTAGAAGCATTAGGAGTAAGAAGGGTAGCTAATGACTAGTTTTGATCATACCTAGCAGATAGGGTACAAGGAGTAGAGATAAAATATACTTCAAATAGATCTAAACATTTAGTAAAACACTTCTCAGAACCAAAATACATTAATGTTGGGGTTCCGCAAGGTAGCATATTAGGACCAATATTATTCCTGATATACATCAATGACTTCCCCAATAGTGTTATTCATAGTGAAAAAATTCTCTTTGCTGATGACAGAAATATTATAGTCACTGAGAAAGCCAGAGAACTCCTTGTCGAGAAAGCAAATGAAACTATCAAGGAACTTTATGATTGGTCAGTAAGCAATAAAGTGACATTGAACATAAAGAAAACTAACGCCATGAATTTCAGTTTGAAGAGGAAAAATGACAATGTTAAATTAAATGTAGATAGTACCTATATAGACTGTGTAACAAATGCAAAATTTCTAGGGATGAATATTGATTCTCTGCTGAAGTGGTGTGAACACACAAAGGTACTTGCAAACAGAATGTCATCAACATGTTATGTCCTTAGAATCCTATCATCAGTGTGTAACATACAGTGTCTTTTAGTTACATATTATTCATATGTACACTCAATTCTTAGCTATGGCTTTCTTTTTTGGGGAACAAACACACAAATCATGAACACAGTTATCAAACTCCACGAAAGACTCATTAGAATAATAACCAAAAACACTAATCAAGCTCCTTGTAAAGATCTGTTCAAAATACTGGGGATTTTAACTGCTCCGTGTGAATACATTTAACAGTCAGTTGTATACATAAAAAATAACGTTGGTAATTACTGCACAAACAGCTCTGTCCGTGACCATGCAACAAGAGATAGACTCAACTTACATTTACCAAGAAAAAATAAACATAAAACTCAAAACAGGATTTTCTACCAAGGAATAAAACTGTACAATAAATTACTAAAAGAGATTAAAGAAATTGCAGAATTACACTTCCTTAAAAATACAGCTAAAAAGTACCTGTTATGCAGTACATTTTATACATTGAAGGATTATTTAGATAAAACAGAGTAGGAGATCGATAGAAATGTTGTGCAAATAAATAATAATAGTAATAATAATAATTATAAACCATCCAACATTCCACATAACACCTTCACTTTATGTTTTTTTCCTTCTTGTTACCTTTCTAGAAATACTTACACCCAAGCTACGCGTAGCACAATACAAAAACCTCTTCATCTTTCTGAGCTCAACATCTCACTCATTGTGAAGGCATGCTTACTCAGTTTTTCAGGATAGCAAATGAGAAGTTGCGGTACAGAAAATGGCCCAGAGATCGCCAGAGTATGTATGTGTGTGTGTGTGTGTGTGTGTGTGTGTGTCTGTGTGTAGTGAGTGAATTGTTATGAAACAATGTGTGTGTAGTGTAGTGTGTGACATGACTGATAGTGAGATATGAGTGAATGGTGTGGCATTACATTATTTTAATAAGTTATTTGCAAAAAAATATTGTATACCAGGAGTAAATCTAATGATTATGTCTAACTAGAAGTCTGTAAATATATGTGTATACGAATTAGCTTACTTTAAATTGATCTAAACTTGTAGATACTTTGACATCTCCTATATCCTTGTAAAAAGAGATCTACAGATGAATAAAGCTACTACTACTACTACTACTTCCGCGGGGAGTGGCTGAGCGGTTCTAGGCGTTAGTCTGGAACCGCGCGACTGCTACAGTCGCAGGTTCGAATCCTGCCTCAGGCATGGATGTGTATGATGTCCTTAGGTTAGTTAGGTTTAAGTAGTTCTAGGTACTAGGGGACTGATGACCTCAGCAGTGAAGTCTCATAGTGCTCAGAGCCATTTGAACTACTACTATTACTACTACTACTATTGCTACAGCCATGAGCAACAGTTCCTTTCACATCAAGGTTCTGCCTTTCCACTAGGGTTGCACACGCCACCAATGGACGCCACCCATCTCGTCCAATCAGAACTCGCTCTGCGCTTCTCTACAGTTTCGATTCTAATTCCGTTAATTTTTAAAAACTTGGAGTAGCTCATGGGTCATTACATTCAATAATAGCATAAGCTACTCTTTTATATTACAAAATATTATCTCTTTACCATGTAAGATTCAAACTTCTTATACTCGTCTCAAAAGTGATGAAGACAAACCCAATCTGGCTCCCTACCACCGATCTTTCTTACAAAGTAATACTCGCAAAAATTTTTACAAATTTATACTAGCATCACAAGCATCTAGTCATAACACCAAAGCAAATCACCCATGAATGGCTGAGTTAAACAATCCTACAATTTGGGATACATCCTCTATTTGAATGTAAACAGTTGATACTAGCATGCCATGCAACAGTCCCTGGCCAACTGAAGGGTTTCAATGGTTGTCTGATAAACAGCTCATTAGATTAGGTGATTTTAAAAATTTGGCAGTGGGCTCTGGTGTAGAATATGTCATAATGTGGACAGGCATATCCTAATAATTTGCAGGATGCCGATGGTGAAATTCCATTATATCCAGGGAGTCGAGTTTTGCGGAATGGTTAACAGATAAACAGCTATATACGAGGGCCATTCAGAAAGTAACCTCCGGTTGATTTAAAAAAATACACCAAGTTAAATAAAAATATTTTAATATATACATCTTACAACTACATCTTTGCACTATTTTTCTACATAGTCTCCATAGCGATTGAGGCACTTATCGTATCTCTTCACAAGCTTTGAAATTCCTTCTGCATAAAAATCACCCGCTTGTGCCTGGAGCCAGCCTGTGGCCGCATCTTTGAGCTCTTCGTCGTCATCAAACCGCTGTGACCCGAGCCATTTCTTCAAATGCATGAAGAGGTGATAATCACTTGGCGCCAGGTCTGGGCTGTAAGGTGGATGGTTGATAACGTCCCACTTGAAGGACTCAAGAAGGGCCGTTGTTCTGCGAGCAGAGTGAGGACAGGCGTTATCGTGCAAAAAAACGATACCGGAAGTCAGCATACCACGGCGTTTGTTCTGTATAGCCCGTCGTAACTTTTTTATTGTTTCACAGTACACGTCTTGATTAATGGGCGTACCACGTTCCATGAATTCAACCAACAACACCCCTTTGGCATCCCAAAACACCGTTGCCATCAGTTTTCTGGCTGAAAAATCTTGCGAGGCTTTTCTTGGTTTGGTAGGCGAATTTGAATGTGCCCACATCTTTGATTGTTCTTTTGTCTCAGGGTTCACATACTTAATCCAGGTTTCGTCACCGGTCACGATTCTGTTTAACAATGGTTCTCCTTCGTCCTCATAACGTGACAGAAAGTCTAATGCAGAGGCCATTCTTTGAGTTTTGTGGTAGTCGGTAAGAATTTTGGGCACCCATCGTGCACAGAACTTACGGTAACCCAATCTTGCTGTCACTATAGCGTACAAGAGAGTCTTAGAAATCTGTGGAAAACCAGTAGACAACTCCGACATTGAGAAACGTCGATTTTCACGAACTTTTGCATCAACTGTCTGAACGAGTTCGTCAGTCACCAATGATGGTCTACCACTCCTCTCTTCATCATGAACGTTTTCTCGTCCACTTTTAAATAAACGTACCCATTCACGGACAACTCCTTCACTCATAACTCTTGGTCCGTACACGGCACAAAGCTCACGATGAATAGCTGCTGCAGAATATCCTTTGGCTGTAAAAAACCTTATGACAGCACGCACTTCACATTTGGCGGGGTTTTCTATTGCAGCACACATTTCAAACTGCCACAAAAACTAAACTAGCGCAGGTACGACGTTCACTCGACCACGGCTTGATGCCGACTGACCTGTTGAGTGCGTGAACGCACAGATGGCGTCGCTACTCCCCCCACAACCCGCACTGTGACCAATCGGAGGTTACTTTCTGAACCGCCCTCGTATAATCCATTATAGGAATCTACAGCAATGTCACAGTTCAGAAATGGAACTGATCACAGTTACCCACGCTATTCAATTTGGCCAGTCATGTTGGGTAAAGGAATACATTGACACTAAGGGGACTGATACATGAATAAGTGTCAAACAACTGGTTTTTTGTCTTAAAAAATTCTCTGTAGTTTTTGGAACAAGAAAAAGTATACTTCAACGAAACTTTACCGAAGACAGCCCCAAATATAGACGAATTTAAAAGCGTCTGCACACATGACAAAGCCCCCATGACACACAGACAACTCTGTTGCAACAGAATTTTGTTCTCACTTGTTTGTTTTTTTATGGCTTTTATTGTCCAGTGCCCTAGTGACACAAGATTATTATAAATTCAGTTTCATGGTAGGACTCAAAACCCAAATGAGAGTTTTAGCAACTGTATATGGTAACAGATTCAAGATACTGTTCTGGTAGAACTAAATACCTTGAAAATAAGTTTGTTGCATGTTCTGCTATGTTTCAGTGAAGGTGTAATGTAAAGGTCTAAGGTAATGGAATTCATGGGAGTGCCTGGTAGACCAAATACACAAAGAGCTTTAATTGCCATTAACCTCAGGGGACTCTTTGAAGCAGAGAAATCAGTGTTGAAAACCACCAAAGAAGCAAGAATAAAAAGAAGAAGTCTAAAAAAGGAAAGGGGGAAGAACAACACCACAAACAAGATGAATATGGAACTGGGACTGTTATGAAGGGTAGGCAGAGAAACAAACTTTATCTTGAATTTTTGAGAAATTAACTTGATGTTCTGGTACACATTGGTTAAAAACTATTAAAGATAGAGGGCTGAAATTTTATATACTACCTTAAAACATACTTCACTAAAAAACTGATTATTCTTACGACTTAATTTTGAAAATTAAACACTTTTTTAAAGGAACACTATGAGTTCATTATTGAAATTTTTGATAATCATTATTAAACATTTATGAACCATAATTTATGACAGCAACACGTTTTTAAAAGTCTGCTTTAAAAATAATGACGTAAATCACTTCCAGATGAAGAAACAAGATTCTACTTTGTTCTTATTTAGGGATATGTGTACTTTCACTGTTAATAAACAATTACCATGCTTTATTTCACTTGCAACACAAAAAAAAAATCAGAAAAACTGATGAGGTCAAAAGCTGTGATTCATTCACAGACCTTTTCTCTAAAACTCTATTAAAAGATGTTAAGCATTACATGGGCTTACAACTCTTATTCTACGAGCTACACTATTTAGAAAACTGACAAATTTTTCAAGCTTTGCCCTTGTGTTCATGATTCAGTCCCCTTACAAGCAATAAGAGTGTTTCGTGAGACGTGATTTCGAAAAAGATTCTTTTGAACTTATGAACAATGCAGTTTTCGACAAAAGAATAGAGAATGTAGAGAGAACTTCCAAATTTTCTTAAGAACTAAATGGGATGAGCGTTATGGCGTGAAACATATAGCAAGGCCAAAGTTTAAGCTGGCCACGATTTTCAACGAAGAATTTGTCGCTCTGGAGAAGACGTTAGAACTCTTGAAACCTGTTTATGTTGGGTTATGTACATCGGACCTATCCTAGCTCCACATGTACCAGGTCCTTTACGAAATATAGAAAACTCATTTTGTAGACCCAATACGGACAACTTCACCTCTTTGGCGAACTATTCCAATCCACAACATGCCACCCCAATGCATCCGACATATCTGGATGTATAGCCAGTAGTCAATACGGCATAATGCCTGCAATCACTAAGGTTATCAGACTAATGAGAGAGTAGGTAAATGGGTCACAGTTTGTAAGTCATAGATTAAAAACATGTACATACTATTCAGTGACATTTGACACCTAGAGGTAGCCTCAGTGGCTCTCTTCGTTGAAGATTTCTTGGATTGGTGTTCGTAGCACTCTGCCTTCTCTTATGCATATAGCGCAACAAGTTATTATTCAACCACAAGACCACATGCTACACATTCTATCACAGGTGAAAACTTCCCTGTTTCCTCACAACAACAAATGGGTAATTTGTGCTGATGGGACCTAAACCCTACCATACATACTCACTTGTATGATAGTGAGGTACTGGACGCATTTATTTGTAAATAACATTTGTGTAGATGTGTGAATGTATTTGCAATAGAGTAAATAGATATGCAAATATGTATGTTTATGTGCGTGTGAACTGATGGCACACTATCAGTGCATGTAAATTGTATGTATTATGTTGGAAAAATGGTGCATGTCTTATTCTGTGTGTGTGTGTGTGTGTGTGTGTGTGTGTGTGTGTGTGTGTGTGTGTGTGTGTTCATACTACACAGTTTCATTAGTTTTTAATTATTTTACCTGCTGCTAGTTATCCTGATCTTTACTTCTTTAGTATCATGTGTTTCCCATAATGCGTCTGTCTTTTAACATTGCAACAAGAATGACAGCTGTAATGTTACAACAACTAAATATAAGACGACACTGCAACAGCGAAACTGTTAAGACTGTTCCACTGTCTTGGCTGTGCATAAAGAACAGAATGACGACTGTAGATGTGTTCATGGGGAATCAAATACTATGAATAATTTGTTACCAAACATTGCATTAAATCAGCAGAGATTGAGGAGTGAGGAGGGGGAAGGGAAGAGGGAGTTGGGGAAATCTGACAACATTGTGGGCTGTTGTGAAACTGTTCTAGCCCAACTACTAACTGAAATGGCTGCATCTGCATTTGGACTGGTGCCACGACCAGAAAGCATGGACTGCTGATGAAATACATCACATTTGTTCAGTGATGAACTGCAGTTCAGTACTACCCTGGATGACCGTTGGTGGCAAGCATGGTGGCGACCTGGAGAGATGTCCCATTCCTAAAATGTTTTGGGAGGCACAGCAGGTTTACTCCTAGCATCAGGATATGACTTCAGGTCACTGCTGTTAGTGACTGAAGCAGCTCCGATCGCACAATGCTGCATCATGGACTCCCTGAATCCTCATGCGTTATCTCTCACGCAACAGTGCCGTGGTGACATTTTCCAACGGGACAATGCTCGTCCACACATGATACATGTTTCTATGAACTGTCTGCGTGATGCTGAGACACTCCCATGGCCTGCCAGACCCCCAGACCTCCGCCCAATAAAACATACGAGTGACCAGCTCGGACGTTAGCTCTGTACTGGTACCAGTATTCATGGATGGTTGGTTGATTGGGGGGAGGGAACCAAATAGCAAGGTCATTGGTCCCATCGGATGATGGGGGAAGACGTCGGTCGTGTCCTTTCTAAGGAACCATGAGGCATTTGCCTGAAGCGATTTAAGTAAATGACGGAAACGTAAATCAGGATGGCCGGACGCGGATTCGAGCCGTTGTCCTCCCGAATGCGAGTCCATTGTGGTAACTACTGCACCACATCACTCGGTAGTATTCATGATATGAAGGATTAGCTACAACTGTTGAGGGCCACTTTACCTCGAGAGATCATTCAGCGGGTTTAAGACACCTTTCGATGTATGTATCCAGGACAGAAGGAGAGCAATGTCACATTGATAAGTGGACTCACACTATAAATGTGACTCGATTCTGTAATCACAGATATAACACCTCATACACTCTCAACCCATGAAGTTGCGTTTCGTTTCCTTTTCCCCTTCCAAATGCTTCATTCTTTTTGTCAGGCAGTGTAGATGTGTTACACTTCGTTATTGTAAAATAAGGGCACTGTTCAGTAATGTAGCCTGATACTGAGCTCTGAAATGTGTGAATGAGACAGATGTATGTATCAACTATGATATAGGTCTGACGTGAATCCAATGAGATACGTAATAGAGACTGATGTTATATCTCAACGTAATTATCTACCCATTTCTCAAATTACGCTCTGCTACTGACACAAAATGAAAGATTTATCTGGACATGAAATCGGGAACAGAATGAAGCATTTAAGCAACTAAATTCAAAAGGACTTGACATATACAGATAAATGTGATACGGAATAGCTGAAGAATTTCATTAAGTATGTAAGGTGAATCGAAGAATTTAGGAACATTGTATTTGCCATAGTTCATCAACTGTATGAAGATAACTTTTATAAGTATAGTATAGTAATGACGAAAGTTTGAACACTACGATTCTTCATTGTCTCTAATTTGCAGTTGTGTGGACATATTGGGACATCTAGGATGAAATTACTATAAAGCGAAGTCTCAAAGCCATGTAGTGACAATGCGACTATATTGTCATTGTAACGGCTGGAGCCCTTGGAAACCGTTGGGATACTTGTTCTATTATCTTCAAAACACGAGCATTTAATACTAAACTTTTAAATAAAATAATGAAGCAATAGTGTTTTTCACAATGTACATCAAACTGTCTTCACAACACGAGCAGTGCAGGGAGTTTGTGCTTTGAAAGGCATTTACACTTTCGTGTCGTATGCGTTAGTGAATCACAGTGAGCTGTGACAGGTGAACTACAGAAATTACCACTTTTCATGCACGTCTGGTAGCCAGTACTGTACCTGTAATTGAACCTTTAGGATGTTTAGCTGTACTTACAGTTTAGCGCTAATGCTAATAAGATTTTCATTTGTATGCCGGACATTCTCCACGCCGGACATTTGCCATGCCGGACATTTGCCACACTTGCCCCTTCGCCAGGTACCTTGAGTAGCGATCCCCCAGGTAAGGGACCGCCTTCCTCGTACTTCTGTTCGCTTTCAACCCACTGTCTCTACATTTTACTCGATAAAACCAGTACGTGGCGAAATACAGAGCTTTTTTTCCGAAATCGAAATATTTATAGCTTTTGGGAAACTAAAGTTTTGGAGGGAAAAGCCGTAATTGTAATGATCTGCACTACAACAGAAACAAGAAGCACAACTTAAGGAAAAATAAGGTAATGTATGTTCCAGCTCACAAGCGACATTGAAGCAGATAGTTCCTGTGACTTAGTATGGGCAGAGGTTATATTCGACAACCGGAACAAATTAATAACTGGCACCTTTTACCGACCCCCGGTCTCAGATGAAAAAGTTGCTGAACAGTTCAAAGAAAACTTGAGTCTCATCACAAATAGGTACCCTACTCATACAATTATAGTTGGAAGTGACTTCAATCTACCTTCCATATGTAGACAAAAATACATTTTCAGAACCTATTGTAGATAGAAAACAACTTCCGTAATTGTTCTAAATGTTTTTTTTTAAATTATTTTGAACAATTAGCTCAGGAGGCCACTCAAATTGTAAATGGTTACGAAAACACACTTGACCTCTTAGCCACCAATAATCCTGAGCATCACGACGGATACTGGGATTAGTAAACACACAGTCGTAGTGAGACGCAATTCCGTAACAAAGAAATTCACCAAAACTAAACGCGAAATATATTTATTTATAAAAACACTTACAAATTCGGTTGACGTCTTTCTAAGAGACAGTCTCCAATCCTTCCAAACTATGTAAGTGAAGACCATATGTGGCTTAAATTCAAAGAAACAGTGTCAACAGCACTCGAGAGATTCATACCAAATAAATTAATAAGAGGAGGAACAAATGGTACACAAAACACGACAAAAAGGTGCTGCAGCATCACCGAAAAAGGCACGTATAATTTAGACGAACACAAAATCTCCACGACTTGAGAGGCACCCACATGCCTTACTCATACTGTGGGATCAAGCAGTCAGGCCTGCAAGATGAGTGGTCTGCCAAGCGAGTGGATTCATTCTTATTTATCGAGTAACATGAACTCTAGTACTCACACTTAAGTTACAAGTTATCCTCCTATATGATTAACACGCAACGGAAACACGCATCTGACCTATCAGTAAATTACAGAACTCTGACTGTACACTACGCACTGGCAATACCACATTTTCTTTTTGTCTTTTATTTAACGGCTTTTATCAACACGTGGCCACCGCACTGAATATAAATGGCGCACACATTATAAAGTCGGGACATCATGACAACATACAACTCGAAGGAAAAGTCCACCAATCTTTTTCTTTTCACTATCTTATTTATTCCGATAAATTCTCTAACCTAAACACACAAATTCTACAACCTACAACAATAACACATGAGAAATTCCGCCCAGTGGGCATGGCTTTACAATGGTGAATCTCTATATTATGGTCTCGTAATTATTTTTAGCGCTACAGTGCACTTTCTGGATAGGATGGTGGATCTTTTATTATACCTCACACTTCGACTCTCACAATCATCATCATTAAACTTTCCTCCAGACCGAGCGGTACTGATGGAACAAGCATAACCCACTAATCTTTTGAAACTACCTCGCTACTCTCCCATGCAAACCACACATACCCAAATTACATGACATACACCACACTACAACATGAAATACTACACAGAGAATAGTCACAGCATTATCACTTTCAGCTTTCCCACTTCAATCAATATTTATCCCAGTTCCACACGACACTGCCCCACTTTATAATTCTAAATTCCTACTATGAACTCTGGAGATATATGCACGTCTTCCTGTGCAATGCAAGCCAAGTGGCGTTGCTGGATAGACGGCCGACTCACCTTGCTTCTCTCTCAGAGTTTGACTCTAGCGTCACACGGAATCATATCACGCAAAGTAATCTTAAGAACGTATTCATCACACACGCGAGTCCTCAACTGATACCATGGATGAGTACTTCTCTTTATCCTTTGTCTCATACACAGTTTGAGACTCACACAGTACTCACCACGTGGAAGTACTCGTCTCTAATTTCAAGTCCTGCACACGCCATTTCTTACATATTTCAACTTATGGTACACACGCTATTTCTTAAATATTTCAACTTATTGTACACACGCTAGTAATTCAGTTTAACTTAAGCACACGGAAGTATTTCAACTTATTGCTATACGTGGTTTCATTGTGACCGTTGGTCATTTCCGAAGATTACTACAATCCCATTAATATTACCTGCCTGACATTTAATTCTCCCCACAAAAGTTCCTGAAATAGAGAAATTATTATTTCAAACTACTCTTAAATATTCCACATGCATACCATGTCTCCACTCTTTCGTCATTACGGAGCACAACTAAAACAGGTCTTAACAACACAAGATCCAGCGGCAGAGTGCCAAAACATGGCCGTTCTCGAGGTCCTCTCCACCTCTGCTGAAGTGGGGGGAGCACCTTTCTACCGCATTGGTCAGCCACATTTCAGGCGCTCAAAGCTCAGGCAAATTTCATCTCTTTGGTCCCACCAAAGGTGGCCAAAGGATCGACTCAAAGATGATCATATATTCACATTCACTATCTGCCGTTAGCAGACGACCATACATTCATTCATTTCACAGATCTCACCAAACTGGATGTAGGGATTTACTTTGTGGGGGTGCACATGTGATCAATTAAATAAATAAATTGTCATTCTTTCCCACACTGGTATCCGGCTTCGCTGTATTAATTGAAATTGAGTTATTTTACCAAAAAAATGTGTGGTTCTGACAATAATAATGAAGTATGTTGTACCTATTTTCAATGTCGGGCGGTACTGTACCCTTTCAGACTGGCCAAGTTTTACTGAGGCTCGAAATCTGGTGCGGATTTCAATGCAAGATGCGTTTAATAGTTTCCACAACGAAACTCTCTCTAGAAATGTGGCGGAAAACCCAAAGAGATTCTGGTCCCATGTTAAGTAAACCAGCGGAACGGCTCAGTAAGTACCTTTACTACGCGACAGCGACAGTGCCACTAAAGTGGAGTTACTAAATGCAGGTTTCCGAAATTCCTTCACCAAAGAATACGAAGTAAATATTTCAGAAATCGAAATGACAATAGCTGCAAACATAATATAGAAGTAGAAATCCCTGGTGTTGCAAAGCAACTCAAATTACACTATCAAATAACTGATTTTGCAGAGGTGCCTGAACTGTCAGTGACAGAGGAAATGATCAAATATCTTTTCAAAAAATCTCTAGTGTATAAGAAAAGTAGGTCTAATACATTTGTTTCTGATTTTCTTTAGTAACAATTAATTTTCAGTTGTAACCTCCTTGCTTAGTTTCAGTTTCTTTTACTTGCCTGTTTAAAGATAATCAACAATTTAGTAAGGAATTTTAATTTTTAAAGGAGTGTATCTAAATGTACTTAAGTAGATTTACATCTATTGTATATGTTTGCAGCTAAATTTAAATTAAAAAAATATTTGAGGTTACAAAATTGTCAACCTTAGTATCAGAGCAGTTTTGGGATGTCAATTTTAGGTGCAGTTGAAAGGTTCAGTTCCCATTTTCTTTTACAAAAGCGTATACTATCAGTTTAACAAACCATGATATTTTAGGTGATAGTTGGGACTCTGAAGCTTCAGAAAATAAATTTAGAACTCACAATTATTTAATAATATGGCCATAATATTAGAAGGTAGGGAAAAGTTAACGTGACAATAGTAGGAGCCCTTCCTTAAATAGGTAATTGCTATTGAAAAAGGTTAGATGTAACTGTAAATTCTGGTTACAGGATGATCACTTGAGTGATGTTTAATACTGGCCTCGTTAAGCCAAATTTCACTGCTTCTAGATTACGCGCTAGTGAACCGAGCTGGGACTAGTTAGTTACATCGTTAAGCTATTTAGGGATGCTTTTGTGAGGCTTGAAACACTGTTTAATTTTTACAGTAAAGGCTGATTCCCATCACACTTTGCACAGGCTTTGGACGGTCAAAATGATAGATGACCATTTACCATGTTGGAGTGTTTAAAATCAGTCTAAACAGGCTGCACTAATGCACACTCTATTTACAATTACAACTTAATATTAGCGCCGATAATGCTGCTTCAATGTTTCAATAATTTTAACTCAGTGACCTGCGAAGACTCAGTGGTCTTCATAGTTTTTTAATACATTATTTTTAACGTATTTTAGTCCAGTTTCTGAATATGAGCAATCGCTTTCAAGCAAGACCTAATGTTGCCAGTCTCTTCATAATTGTTTACGATTCTCTATATCCTGTCGTCCAGGTTCAAGTGCTTCTTCTTCCTCTTCTTACCTTCAAGATTCATTTCCAATTTCATGTACATGCAGTTTGTGAGCTCTGCTTCCTTTTTCAAGCACTCCACCAAGTAGGTGATTCTAGGGTGAGGGTTTCCAATTATACTATTTATTTTGTTGTGCCAGCCTTCAACAGCATTCGTCGTTCGGTGCCTTTTTCCATAGCAGTTCCACATTTATTTTGGGATAGCCTCATTCTCTAGCCAGTTGTCCACAAAGTAGTCAAAAAATTGAGAGAGCCTTCCGTTATCAGGAGCTTCTGCATGAATCTCAATCCATCCATTGCTTACGTCCTCTGGTTTTACAAATGCCAGCGCGACATTCACTTCTTTAGGACACCACTCAGGAACTGCCTGTTTTAGCAGACGAAACAGACGAACATGTGTCTTTCTTCTTATTAGTGAGCAGTGCAAATACAGTAGGAAGAATGTTTGTTTCTTTAATCGGGCCTCCTAAGTCTAAGTGTATCATGTAGATTTGTGCAAACTGCTTGCTGCAGCTCTTAAATGTTCCATCCACAAAAAAAATGGGAAAATTTATTAAACTTTGTTTTCCTTTGCTTCCACTAAAAATCATTATTCTATCATCTAATCTATTGTCTTCTAGAAGAAAACTACTGCCATCTCCCAGTTTATCTTCATGAAGATCAATTTCATAAGAGTTCTTAGGCTCTTGTTGGTTCCCCTGCACTTGACTCTGTCGACAACACATGATTCTCTTCATAGATTCTGAAATAGGCATCACTGTAACAAAGTCATAACCTTTGTTATGTAGATTTCCCATTTCATCCTCGTATATCTCCGATAACTGTGTACTTTCTTCTTGAGACCTTCTCTTCGCCCTTTTCACTTGGTTTCTCACTTCCAGAGCCGCATCGTCAGGTGGTCCACAGAGATGTTCTAATAAATTCAACGCTTCTAAGTTCTTCGAAAGCAGCTTTCCCTAGGGGGAGACAAGGGACCCAACCCTTTGGAGCAGGTAAAATCGTGGCAAATGTCCGGTGTGCAAATGTCTTGCGTGGCAAATGTTTGCGCACCTTTAATTTACAGTGGCAATGTCCTTGAATCCTCTTCATGGTTATATTTTTTTTTTGGAAAAGAAGTAAGATTAGTGGTTAACATCCCATCGACAACGAGGTCATTAAACACAGGGCACAAGCTCTGATTAGGGCAGGATGGGGAAGGAAACAGGCCCTGCCCTTTCAGAGGAACCATCTTGGCGTTTGCCTTGAGCACTTTACGGAAATCACAAAAAACTTAATCTGGAAAGTCAGATGTGGATTTGAACCGTCGTCCTCCCGAATGCGAGTCCAGTGTGCTAACAGCAGCGCCGCCTCGCTACTTGCTATTTTGTAATGTTAATAATCATTTTTACATATATCTATGTGAAAATAGGTGATTCTTAACGTATGTGCGTAAGAACCATGAGATAGATACAGTGACAGGGCCTGAAAGGAAACGGTGTGTGTCTCAAAAACAAAGAGAATCCTTTCTTTTTACACTGAATGACTGTTGGGTACTAATACTTACTTCACTAACGGCTCTTGAGTTGATGCTAAAGATTATCTGAATTCCTATTTTATTCCAAGCTCTTAGACCCCTAAAAGAAATGTTGAAAACTCCAGAGGAGAAAATATGAATGTTTCAGAAGAGACCTTTGATTATAGCAGGGCTGGGTAATGATACATTGATGTTTTAGAAGTATGACACTTGCTAAACGTCACTGTCATTGTCACTCAAAACTCTTGTTTGAGGAATTCAGATGAAACATGTTAACTCATGACAGGGATTATTAATTCAGAAAATGAGGAGTAGTGATGAAAGACATACCAATAATGCTTAAGGTAATTTAAATTTTGTTGAAAATATAAACAAGTGAAAAACTAAGACTGCAAGAGTGAGGCATCATTGATAGAAGAACCAGTTATTAATGCTACTTCAGGGATACAGTCGGTTCATTAACACTCATACCACGTGTGTGTGTGTGTTTGCGTTTGTCTCCCAAACTTTTCAATAGATTTATTGAGGACTACCAGCTCTCAGCCAAGCGTTGCTGTGGCTCAGTCTGGTTAAATGGAAAAGAAAGAAAAGGAAAAGCACACGTTTACAATATGTATGGGAACTGGATATACCTCTTAATCTCTTTCTCCCCCTCTACCTGTCCATCTCCTCCTCCTCCTCCTCCCTCCTCTCTCTGTCCATTACATCTTCCCCTGCCCCTCCTCTCCCTCCCCTTTCTCTGTCCATCCATTCCTTCCCCTTTCTCTATCCATCCCCCCATTTACCTATATCCTCTTCTGTCCCCTCAGGCTATCTTCTCCTGGCCACCCTCTCTCCCACTCTTTCTGTCTATCACCTGCCCCCCTTTCTGTGTCGATTTTCTCCCTCCCCTCTCTATCTCCTCCTTCCCCACCCCCTGTCCTTATCTCTCCCCCCTCTCTGTACCTGAGTCTTGTTTATTGTTATTGCAAATTCAGATTCTGTAGTAGTATTGTAATCATAATCCGATAAGCCATAAATACAACTTTCCTCTTTGCAAACAATATTTCACAGTCCAGCAATAAATCCTCCACATTTTCATAGGTGTCACACAAAAACTAAATATGATAGAGAAAAATTACTTTTACTTATGAAAAATACATAGTTTGCCATTTTGGATTATTTGGTTTTAGAAATTATATCTGCTAAATGACATCATCCATTGTTGAGACATTGACGAAGTCTATCCTCGAAAGTGCTCCATACCACTTCGTGCCATTTCTCTTGGAATGGCTGCCACTTCTCTTTAAGTTCTTTCAGTGTTGTGGGACGATGTTTGTACATTAGAGCCTATAAGTGTCCCTAACGAAAAAATCACAAGGCGACCTTGAGGGCCACGCGATGTCTCCTCGCAAAGAGACAAGATGACCAGGAACCAACTCGCGCAACATTTCCATAGAACGCCGAGAGGCGTGGGATGTTGCTCCATCTTGCTGGAACCACACTTCTTGATCTTCATGACCTGTAATAAAATGGTTTAACCTAGGCTGGAGGAAGGTCTCTAGCATGTGACAATAACGGTTTGAATTAACCGTTATCGTGTAGCCACCTTCTTCGAAAAAATACAGTCCCCACACAAAACATTCAGCAACGGCGCACCAAACTGTCACATGAGGGCTGTGTAGTGGTCACTGACGAATTTCACGAGGGTTTTCTGCAGCTCAATAGCGGAAATTCTGTTTGTTTACAGTACCTGATAAGTGGAAATGGGCCTCATCCAAAGAAACAAAGTGCTAGGTGGGATGTTTTGAAGAATTTCCTCACATGCAACTCTGTATGTTTCAAGTTCTCTTTCACGCAATTCTTGGATAACCATCATTTCTAAGAGGTGCATATGAAGTTCTCGATGAAGAATTCTTCTTACACTCCAATTAGATTATCCCAGGGCAGCTGTATGTTTTAAGTGCTGAACGTATTTGTGATTGTTGCACAGACGTTCTCACACATGCCACATTTTCCGGCGTTGTTACAGTCCGAGGACGGCCAGTAGGTATTCTTTTCAGTAGTGAACCTGTCTTTCTAAAGTTTTGCATTCACAGTTGAATAGTTTTTCTATCCGGACACGATCATGTCGGCCAAGTTCGAATCATCTCCCAAACGCTCGCTGAGTACCAATCACGGAACCACTATGACAAATAAATTCCTCCATAACAAACGCACGATACCCATCAGGCCATGCCATGGTGCACACTGAAAATGACACGTACACTGCTTTTGAAGAAAACACACACCACATCAGTATCCTCACTGCAGCTCGCACGCCAGCTACGTCAAATGCAGGAGGTTTTATTGCTGGATCATATGTGTGTGTGTGTGTGTGTGTGTGTCCAAACACGTAAAAAATTGAAGTAAATCGGTCAAGAACTTCGAGATTTTTGGTAATAAAGTTTTCCCTTTATACATTACATATTTATTAATGAATTACATATACAAAAATATGTTACATAAAAGCACATGCATATTCGAATGCAATGTTATGTCAGAATTTCCAAGGAATCGGTGAATATCCTTCTGAAACATTTAAATGTTGATACAGATTTCCCATACAAGTATTACATATATATTTATATATTGTATATGATGCTCCAGTGGATACATAAAAACAAGCACGTATTTAGATACAGTGTTGTGTCATAACGTCAAAGTAGTTATTGAAGAACTTTTGGAGAGCTAAGATTTTGAATACATGAACATTTATATTTTCATTTGTATTGAACGAAATGATCGTTTGCACAGAACCAGAAATCTCTAAAAGTTCTTCACCGTTACTTCGAAATTTCGACACGGTGTTGCAATCGAAAATGCGCGTGTTTTTATATATGTACTGAAGTACCATTGGTCCATATAAACATATGTATGTAATATATAAAGGGGACACATAGATAGCAAGAATCTCGTGTTCTTTGTTCAAAATATTAAATCTCCGAAAGTTCTACAGTGATTGCTTTCAAAATTTTGCAGCAACATTGCATTTGAATACATACGTATTTCTATATGTGTATACAGTTCAGCCTGTAGACGGCAAGAGTTTCTACCGCTTGTCTTCACACTTGCCAAATCCTACCTTGGCCAGCAAGGTCGTGGAATCTCTCCCCAAATGAGATCGTTTGGAGCATTATGGTCAGGGCGCTCCAACCAGCTCGGAATTTTGTCGATCTAAGGCACCAGTCGGACAGAACTTGGGGCTACATCCCTCAGGAGGACATACAACAAGTCTATCAATGCCAAGTCGGATAACTGCTTGCGTAAGGTCCAGATGTGGACCAACACATTACTTCTGTTGAATAAATCATCCCTATTTTTCCGAAATAGTTGTCTATATTTACACTTCACATCTACTATTCCGATAATTTCTTTGGGGTGCGACAGTTTTATGCTTAGAGTGCCAACATCAACTTCTCAGTCGTTTTATTTTTTTGTAATCAGTCGTCAAGTATCTTGTTTCGCTGCTCGGTACAATTTTAAACCAGTAGTTTCGTGAGTTTGCTAGTTACTATGCGGCATGGCGGGGTTTTATTATGTTCGCTAGAACTGAGTGAAGCAAGCTGCAAATTAAAACTCACGTACCTCAGAACGGCGTCTGCTTAGTGTCCCTTCACTCGGCAATGTAGATACTTACAAGATGATGTGAAAACAGCGTTGATGAAAAACACCACCTAATATCTACAATCACTGAGGCCACGCAACTCTAGTTATGAAAGACATTTCTGTAGAAATACAGTATTAAAAATTTTATCAGGTGGTAAGAAAATGGATTGACTTCTGGGAAATTATGTCCGAAATTTCCATACAAAAATGTTTATTTCGTCCTTGATAGCCAAAGATAAGATGCTATTCAGTCCACATTTAAACTGTTGGCTATTTCCTTCCAGTTCACAATTCATACACACATTTCACATGCACAGCGGCCAGAAACCTATTCAAACCCGACATGAATTAAATAACGTTTTCACAGTCATTAATGTCACCACTAATAACAGTTATTACATTTGGCTCTTCTTCCGGATTTCTAAAAAAAAAAGATACTGCTCGCCAAAAAATGCTCAGTGGTTGAATACTGACACATGCCACGCGGATACTATGAAGGCCAACATTTCACATGCGAATATCTGTCCAACAGATTTAGTCAAAATCTCTGAAATTTTGCCAAGCAGTCCTCAACAACAACTGCAATAACTCAAACACTAAGTAATTCTTCATCTTACACATTATTTTGACTGGCACTAGTAACATGACCATCGGCGTTCAAAGCTAGCGAGTGACTCTCTTCCAGCCTCACTCCCTGTATAACTATTAGGTAATGAGTGGGAATCGTCTCAATTTCGATTGGCTGACCATACTCGCTGCCAATCAGAATGCTCACTGATGATCATACTCGCGCCAAAACTGGCCTGCACCAATCCAAACACACACACGCATTTGCGTCAATCTGACATACAAATGTTAAAGTAACGTTTAATAAACAAATACGAAAAGACAATAATTCTGGAAATATTCTTTAGATACAGATTTTACTCCAGCTGAATTTCTGGCTGCTCTGTTACAATAGCAATCATACTTCGACTTGCGTCATCAGCAAAGTGGGTAAATCCCCTAGTATCATTTTCTCACGACAGGCTTCTGTAATTCTTGCAGGTTCCTTAAGACGGTATATAATGCAACATTTAAATTTAACGAATGTCCCACATACACACTCTCATTTACTCAGATTTACTTCCACAACAATATTAGGCGCAACTAATAATTTTATCTGATTTTTATATGACGAAAACGAAAAATTATTAAAGTTTTAATATGAACATTTCAATTAATTAATTCTGCACACCGAGAGTTCTGCTTGTGTTTCCAAACGATACCAAAAGATAAGCTATTATAATTCCTAACTGAATTTAATTCATTAAGTGTCGGTTTTTGACTTCTTAAGTAATTTTTTCTATCTCCGAAACTATGATAGTTACAGTGTTGAAATTTTTATACAATCTTCTCCTGAATAACAAAAGGTAGTGTACTGATTTTGAAAATGATTGAATAATATTTAATATCGTTTATTTAGGTGCTTATAGGTGGTTCAGTAAGAGACATTGAATAGCTTTCCCGGGTAGGCCGCTAGATGTCAGCCCCCGACGTTGCATGCAGCAAGCTATCCTAAAACAAATGTTCGCTCGGAACAACTTGGGACGCTTCAACTAGTGCGCTCTTTTCATCATGGACAGATTTCTAATAAGAGAAAAGAAACCCTACACGTTGACAACTCTTTTACATCTGAGGGGAGTGGGGTCGACTATACTAATACTCGAAAGAGAACCAGAAAACCATAAAACCAAGATAGAGCAAGGTTCAACATAATGGCCACTATAAAGAAGAATATATAAATTTCGCATTACGTGGACAGGTGAGGACAGCAAGCCTACACCGGAACATTTGGTGTATGGTTCAGTGTCAGATGATATATATATATATATATATGTGGCGCTTTCCTATGTGTGAAAACATGAGCGTATTCGTATACAGCATTGTGTCAACATTTCAAAGTAACTGGTGAAGAATTTTTGGAAATATACGACTTCATATAGATAATAAACAAAATGGTATAGAGCATAAGTAAGATACCAGAATTACTTCCGGGATGATGGCGGTTCAAGACCGCATATGGCCATTCAGATTTAGGTTTTACATGATTTCCCCGAATCTCTTAAGAAAAATTTTAGGATGGTTCCCATGGAAAGGAAATGATCGATTTCCTTCCCTACCATTCCCCAGTCTGATCTTGTGGTCCATCTCTAATGACTTAATCGTAAACTTAACGTTAAATCATAATATGAATCAGGAAGTATGTGTGGTTGAAACATGCGTAATCTGTGAGTTAAGTGAAGGTTTTGACGATCAAGCAGTGAGGGTTTTATGCAACCTGATATTAGTCTACCATATCGAATTCATTAACAACCAGTGCTGCCAGTTCTGACCACAGCACCATGCACAGTGATCATCATTCCATTTATCAGTTTATCTATTTATCTAAATGTGGAGAACTGCATCACTAACTGTCAGATCACTACTGGAATATTGCAATTTGATTGAATAAATGACATCTGTGAATCGGCTAAATACTAATCTCTGTAAAATCAGCAAGATATTTGCGGGTTCTTGCTCCTAAGTTCTCAAATAACTACATTTAAGGGAGTCGCCTGATTATGTTAAAAAACTTGATTCTACTCTGCTGGTCATTAAAATTGCATGACGAAGAATGACAGCAAATAACGGTATTTAGTTATTGTTTGTATAAAATATCGTAGAAAGAATATATGATTAAAATTTGTTGATGATCTGGGGGTAGGAGTGTGCGAAATTCAGTATACAGAGTTATAACCTGAGGCAGCCCAATGGTTCTAACCCATCTGGGCATCAACACAGACTAAGTTGGATGACGGATATGGGTACATCATTCAGTGCTGCTTCAACTCTTTGCCAGAGTTAAACGATTATGGTGGCCAGTGAGTGATTGTTTGCCTGTTCATCGTTTCTCAAGCCAATGAGTCACGAAACGTTGTTGTGTCACGAATACATGTAAGTGTGTCACGAGATTCTTAATGTCTTTAATCTCCCACAGATAAAATATCTAGAATGAAAAAAAAAATTATAGCCAAATCGTTTCTACGAATAGCCCAATTTTCAAGAAACTGCCTATCATTGTAGTTGATTATCCACATCGTAATAATTACATATTTTTTGCATTCCACTGTGAAACGAACGATCTCTCATTCCACGAAAAAACTTCACCAAAAAACTCCCACTTTTGGCGGCGGGCAGCACTCTTCGATCCACTGTTGGCGGGGATGCCGGTATCTTTGGCTTTGTCAGTAGCGTCGGAGAAAATGTCGGTGGATACTCAAAGAGGAATCTGGAAATACTGGTTTGAAGAAAAGGGACGCGCCACGATGGAATTAACCGAAGGTGACGGAAATCGGTAGATGTGACGTACATGTACAGGCAAACAAACGACTGCAGTCTCAGAAAAATAGGATTATTTATTCTAGAGAAAGAGTTTCACAAATTGTCCGAGTCAATAACGCGTTCGTCAATCTCTGGCCGCTATGCAAGCGGTTTTCCGGCTTTGCATTGATTGAAAGAGTTGTTGGATGTCCACCTGAGGGATAACATGCCAAAATCTGTCCAATTGGCGCGCTGGGTCGTCAGAATCCCGAACTGGTTGGAGGGACCCACCTATAATGGTACAAAAATTGTCAATAGGGGAGGGACTCAGCGACCTTGTTGGACAAGGTAGGTTTCAGCAAGGTAGAAACTCTCACATCTTCGCTGGTCATCGAGACTCAGTTCCAAGTCGGAATCATCACTGAAGTCAATTCTACTTTAATCAATGCGATTCCAGGCCCTGATGTCCAGTGAAGTCGTTTGGAGACGCCCCGGACAATGGTGGGATAGCAATATAGCAGTCTAACTGCTGCTCGCCGTACGGCCCACAACAACAAGTGATGGTCTGGAGTGCCATTTTGTTTCATAGCAGGACCCCTTTGGTTGTCATCCGTGGCACCCTTACCGCACAGCGGTACGTCGACAATATTCTAAACCCTGTTTTGTTGCCCTTGACAGTAAGCCATCTCAGCTTTGCATTTCAGCAAGATTAGACGGCGAGAGTTTCTACTGCTTGTCTTCATGCTTGCCAAATCCTACCTTGGCCAGCAAGGTCGCAAGATCTCTCCCCAAATGAGATCGGTTGGAGTATTACAGTCAGCGCCCTCCAACCAGCTCGGAATTTTGTCGATCTAATTTTGTCGATCAGAATTTGGGACTATATCCCTCAGGAGGACATACAACAAGTCTGTCTATCAATGTCAAGTCGACTAACTGCTTGCATAATATCCAGATGTATACCAACAAATTATTGAGTTGCTCAGTTGTTTGTGACACACTGGACTCGCATTCGGGAGGATGACGGTTCAATCCCGCGTCCGGCCATCCTGATTTAGGTTTTCCGTGATTTCCCTAAATCGCTCCAGGCAAATGCCGGTATGGTTCCTTTCAAAGGGCACGGCCGACTTCCTTCCCCGTCCTTCCCTAATCCGATGAGACCGATTACCTCGCTGTCTGGTCTCCTTCCCCAAACAACCCAACCCAGCCCTCAGTTTGTGACACTTTTTCTCTTGAATAAATCATCCATTTTCTTCCGAAACAGTTGTCATTTGTTTCTCTGTACTTACACTTCACATCTCCCAGTCGGATAATTTTTTCGCGGTGCGACAGTTTTTTGGCTTAGAGTGTCTAAAGGAGTGCCGACATTAATTCCTTAGTCGTTTTATTTTTTGGTAATCAGTCGTCGCGTATCTTGTTTCGCTGCTCGGTACTATTTTACACCAGATTCAGTAGTTTCATGTGTTCTCTAGTTGCTAGTGAGCTCTCTTCATCATATTTCTAATAAGAAAAAAGAAAGCCTTAGACGTTGACAGCTCTTTTACATCTGAGGAGGTTGGGGTCGAATATCTACACATGATTACTCTGCAATTCACACTTAAGTGCCTGGCAGAGGGTTCATCGAACAATTTTCATACTACTTCTCTACCATTCCACTCTCGAATGGCGCGTGGGAAAAAGGAACACCTAAATCTTTCCGTTCGAGCTCTGATGTCTCATATTTTATTGTGATGATCATTTCTTCCTACATAGGTGGGTGTCAACAAAATACTTACGGATTCGGAAGAGAAAGTTGGTGATTGAAATTTCGTAAATAGATCTCGCCGCAAAGAAAACCGCGTTTGTTTCACTGACTGCCACCCCAACTCGCGTATCATATCAGCGACACTCTCACCCCTATTGCGCGATAACACGAAACGAGCTGCCCTCCATTGCACTTTTTCGATGTCCTCCATCAGTCTTACCTGGTAAGGATCCCATATCGCGCAGCAATATTCCAGCAGAGGACGGACAAGTGTAATGTAGGCTGTCTCTTTAGTGGGTTTGTCGCATCTGCTAAGTGTTCTGCCAATAAAGCGCAGTCTTTGTTTCGCCTTCCCCACAATTTATCTATGTGGTCTTTCCAACTTGTGTTGCTCGTAATTGTAATTCCTAGGTATTTAGACGAATAGGCAGCCCTTAGATTTGTGCGATTTATCGTATACTCAAAGTTTATCGGATTTCTTTTAGTACCCATGTGGATGACCTAGCACTTTTCTTTGTTTAGTGCCAGTTGCCACTTTCCGCACCACACAGAAATTCTCTCTAGATCATTTTGTAATTGGAATTGATCGTCGGATGATTTTACTAGGCGGTAAATTACAGCGTCAACTGCAAACAGTCTAACGGGGCTGCTCAGATTATCACCTAGATCATTTATGTAAATCAGGAACAGCAGAGGGCGTATGACACTACCTTGCGGAACACCAGAGTTCACTTCTGTTCTACTCGATGATTTACCGTCTATCACTACGAACTGTGACCTCCCTGAGAGGAAATCACGAATCCAGTCACACAAATGAGACGATACTCCATATGCTAATATTCGAAAGAGTGCTAGAAAAGGGTAAAACCAAGATCGAGCAAGATCCAACGGCTACTATAAACAAGAATATTTGAATTTCACATTTACGCGGACATGTGAGGACAGAACGCCTACACCTAAACAATCGGTGCGTGGCTCAGTGTGTGAAATTAGTCTATGGTACTGAACAATCTGGAAAGGCATTTGGAACGCTGGTCGTTGTGGCCGAGTGGTTCTAGGCGCTTCAGTCTGGAACCGCGCGACCGCTACGGTCGTAGGTTCGGATCCTGCCTCGGGCATGGATGTGTGTGATGTCCTTAGCTTAGTTAGATTTAAGTAGTTCTAAGTTCTACGGGACTGATGAACTCAAATGTTAAGTCCCATAGTGCTCAGAGCCATTTGAACCACCACAGCGTCTCTAAAAAACTACGAGGGTGTTATTTTCAGTGCATGTACACTTCCATACAAGTGTCTTCTGTCAAGATGTGAAAATGAATAAAGCTTTCAGATGAAGTTCTTCTGGCATCGTGCAAAATTTCTGAAATAAATGGCAAGAAACAGAAACTCCATAAAATCGGCGAAGAGCTTATTTTACCAGTATGTAAAGAAACTGTTGCTACCATGTTGGGACTGAAAGCAGCTGAATATATTTCAAAAGAACCTCTGTTAAGTGAAACAGTTCATCGGCGCATTACGTACTTGTCAGTTGTTATAGAAGACTTAAAAAAACACGCTACTTGCTCTACATTTAGATTAAAGTACTGACATTTGCGGAAAAGCTCATTTATTATCTTCTCTGAGCTTTGTCTGCGGAACAGAAATGATTGAGCGTAACCTGTTTTGTTGAGAACTGAAAAACAACCACTGGGAATGATGTATTTATTGCTGTTCAGAGTTTCGTTGAAGATTACGGACCCAACTGGACGCCGCTGCAATGACAGGAAATATAGAGGGCTTTCTAATTTTTGTGCGGAATAAAAACACATCAGTAATAACATAGAAAGGCTCTAACGTTGAAGACTACGCACGGAAATCGTTTGGAGAAAGTCATTGAAACGGTTTTTTCAATGATGAACTATGTAAAAACTCGTTCTGTAAAATCGAGAATGTTAGAGAAACTAGGTAAAGAAATGGGTGCAGCGTTTTTATTCCACAGTAAAATCCGTTAATCTTCCAAAGTAAAAATACTTACCAGAGTTCTAGAACGTAATACTTTCAGACCCTCTGGCTACAATTGTATACGTCAACTTTTACTCTGTCTTGGCTGCAACGGAAATGTTTTTTCCCCAATGGAAACCTGAGGTACACATTTGTGAATGTTGAACTTTTTCATCGTGCCCAAGTGCTGCCAATTGTTGAGCAACATTATGAAAATACAGGGTGACAATTATAGAACTATATGAAATAAAATCATCATAACTTCTGATCGCTTTGCATTAGGACGTTCAAACACCATGCCGCGGGGCACGATGGGAATTCTTATGTGAGTATGGTTTGGTTTAGCGAAGAAGCTCACTTTCGTTTGGATGGGTTCGTCAATAAGCAAAATTGGCTCATTTGGGGGACTGAGAATACACATTTTGCGATCGAGAAGTCTCTTCATCCTCAAAGGGTGAACGTGTGGTGTGCAATGTCCAGTCACGGAATAATCGGTGCGATATTCCTTGTTGGCACGGTGACTACCGGACGGTGCGTGAAGGTTTTAGAAGATGATTTCATCCCCATTATCCAAAGTGACCCTGATTTCGACTAGATGTAGTTGATACAAGACGGAGCTCGACTCCATCGAAGCAGGAGAGTGTTTGATGTCCTGGAGGAGCACTTTGGCGACCCGTTCTGGCCCTGGGGTACTCAGAGACCATTGGCATTGGCCTCGATTGGCCACCATATTCACCGGATTTGAACGCGTGCGACTCCTTTTTGTGGAGCTAATTAATGACAAGGTGTACAGCAACAACCCAAAAACAGGCATTCAGGAGGTCATCGAAAGCATCGATGTTCCGACACTTCAGCGGATCATGCAGAATTTCGCTATTCGTCTGCGCCACATCATCGTCAATGATGACAGGCATATCGAACATGTCATAACCTAAATCGGAATACCTGTAGTGACGTTTACATGTTGAATAAAGTATGTGCACGCAGTAGTTTGTAGCTAATTTACTTTTTTTTCATATAGTTCAATAATTGTCACCCAGTATCAGCAAGTCAACGTAGCAATGCGCAGCAGCTCATGACCACCAGAATACACAGATGTGGGTGGTTCGCTGTATTCGACTGTATAATTGAATACTGATATTCTTATTTTGCATGGTAATTATTGAATGATTATTTTACTGTTTCTTACAATAGAGAATATTTCGTTAGTAGTTACTTTTGTCCATATAATGAAGCCAAGTGCACAAAGCATATTTTGAAAAGGGTTCATATTTTGGTATAAATCTTGCACCTAAAACCACTGAAAAAATCACCTAAGGGTATTACCACAAGAAGAAAAAAATTCTTTCCTTAAGAAAAATAATTCAGGTGTGAAAGAGCTGAAGACGAACTACTTGCATTGCTTGAAACTAATGATAATAATAAATTTGGTTACTGTGAATGTCTTAAACCCCGTTTGGTGTGCTGATCTGACATAACTTCGCGATATTTTCAACAAACTTAATGTTTTGAATTCAAGTTCACAGGGACGGCATGGAACGACCATATTAACTGATAAAATCAGTGCATTTTCGAAAAAAAAACTCGTCCTTGGGATCTCGGTCATAGGAGAGAACGCTCAAACTGATTTTCCAACTGCGGCTATCGCATCAAATGAGTTGAATGCAGAAAAAAGTCACATAAAAAAATACATAACAGGGTACCTACCTGAGTCGCAGAAGGAATAACGAAACACTTTCCCTCGATCTAGACTGCTGGCTGGAAGTAATTAATTTTACCTAACGAGGAGAACTTATCCAAGTCATAATTAAACAACTTTGAAAAATAGCAACTTCTCGAAATTCACTACTGGCCATTAAAATTGCTACACCAAGAAGAAATGCAGATGATAAACGGGTATTCATTGGATAAATATATTATACTAGAAATGACATGTGATTACATTTTCACGCCTTTTGGGTGCATAGATCCTGAGAAATCAGTACCCAGAACAACCACCTCTGGCCGTAATAACGGCCTTGATACGCCTGGACATTGAGTCAAACAGAGCTTGGATGGCGTGTACAGGTACAGCTGCCCATGCAGCTTCAACAGGATACCACAGTTCATCAAGAGTAGTGACTGGGTATTGTGACGAGCCAGTTGCTCGGCCACCATTGACCAGTCGTTTTCAATTGGCGAGAGACCTAGAGAATGTGCTGGCCAGGGCAGCAATCGAATATTTTCCGTATCCAGAAAGGCCCGTACAGGACCTGCAACATGCGGTCGTGTATTATCCTGCTGAAAAGCAGGGTTTCACAGGGATCGAATGACGGGTAGAGCCACGGATCGTAACAAATCTGAAATGTAACGTCCACTGTTCAAACTGCCGTCAATGCGAACAAGAGGTGACCGAGAAGTGTAACCAATGGCACCCCATACCATCACGCCAGGTGATACGCCAGTATGGCGATGACGAATACACGCTTCCAATGTGCGTTCACCGCGATGTCGCCAAACACGTATGCGACCATCATGATGCTGTAACCAGAACCTGGATTCATCCGAAAAAATGACGTTTTACCATTCGTGCACCCAGGTTCGTCGTTGAGTACACCATCGCAAGCGTTCCTGTCTGTGATGCAGCATCAAGGGTAACCGCAGCCATGGGTCCGAGCTGATAGTCCATGCTGCTGCAAACGTCAAATGTTCAAATGTGTGTGAAATCTTATGGGACTTAACTGCTAAGGTCATCAGTCCGTAAGCTTACACACTACTTAACCTAAATTATCCTAAGGACAAACACACACATCCATGCCCGAGGGAGGACTCGAACCTCCGCCGTTACAGCCATGCGAATAAGATGTCTGTCATCCCGACTGATAGTGATACGAGGCCGTTGGGATCCAGCACGGCGTCCCGTATTACCCTCCTGAACCCACAGATTCCATATTCTGCTAATAGTCATTGGATCTCGACCAACGCGAGCAGCAATATCGCGATACGATAAACCGCAATCGCGATAGGCTACAATCCGACCTTTATCAAAGTCGGAAGCGTGATGGTACGCATATCTCCTCCTTAAACGAGGCAACACAGCAACGTTTCACCAGGCAACGCCGGTCAACTGCTGTTTGTGTATGAGAAATCGGTTGGAAACTTTCCTCATGTCAGCACGTTGTAGGTGTCGCCACCGGCGCCAACCTTGTGTGAATGCTCTGAAAAGCTAATCATTTGCATATAACAGCATCTTCTTCCTGTCGGTTAAATTTCGCGTCTGTAGCACGTCATCTTCGTGGTGTAGCAATTTAATGGCCAGTAGTGTATCACTGATATCAGTCCTGAGATCGAAATTAAAAGTAAATGCTTCAGCTGTTTTTTTTTTTATCCTAATCAAAAGTGAGTATGCGGATATCGCAAATAGAGCAATACCTCTTTTGCTGCCCATCTCTACGTCCTACTTGTGCGAGTCAGGATTCTCTAGATTGAAGAACATAAAATCTGACTACAGGTCTCGCCTCCTTGGTGTAGACTGCGAGATGAGAGTGTATCTGTCAAGAGTTCGTCCGCACACAGATTTACTTTGCAAAAATCTCCAGGAACAAGTCTCTTACTAGTTTTAAGTTAATGTCTTTTTATATTTCCGATGTTAATGATAACTATTTTATGTTCCTGCATAAGAGTCATAAATTACTTTTATCTTCCTATGTTTCTATTCAAGAGTCTTATGTAACAAATTTGTAAAATTTGTATCTCTTAGTCGTTCCGTAGTAGAAAATGAATTGTGTGAACTTTATGCGTTTGCTTTTTTCGTCACTTGTATTTGTGTCGCGATAGTTTGAAACGTACTTCGATGTGCCCCAAAGGAAAATAGGTTGAGAAATGCGGTGCCAGTCTCTTAGCAACCCACGACCAGGTATTGTCAATGGAGAACATGCTAGCCAGGGCAACAGACAAACATAATCTATATCGAGATGGTCAGGACACCGTCGGTGACAAACAGTCTTGTGTTATCTTGTTGAACAGTTGTGACACAACGACCTCGATGACTGCACAAAGCAACCAGCCGTAACACGTCAGTGAAATAGACTGCAACGTCCCCTTAGAAAAATTAATGAATGACTGTGCTGATAAACCTCCTACATTATTTGCTTTTCAAACAGCTGAGCAAAACTGAACGTACTCAGACATTACTCTCTTTACTTATTCTGATCAACACTAAACTGACACACAATATTTTTAGCGCAACGCAATCTGACTTTTAATAATCCCTACAAAAGAGTGGCCCTGACTAACAATAACCTATACCCTTCATGAGTCACTTACCTCACAAAAATCTCACTCAAACTACTGCAACACAGCGAGCGCCAATACTGCCAGCTAAATAAAAGATTCCAACTACTGAAGGCACTAACTACTGATAGGTATACTTAGCAAATGAAAGTTTTTGACAGAGCACAAACAATGTATTTACCTTAATAGTGTTCAAAGTCATAGCGCTCTGTACGAAAATCACTGGCTGTGCTGTGTGTAGTCTGTGGCTGGTTGGTATTGTTGGAACATTCGCCATTGTAGTGTTGGGCTGTTGGATGTGAACAGCGCGTAGCGTTGCGCAGTTGGAGGTGAGCCGCCAGCAGTGGTGGATGTGGAGAGAGAGATGGCGGAGTTTTGAGAGTGGCTGATCTGGACGTGTGTCCATCAGAGACAGTAAATTTGTAAGACTGGATGTCATGAACTGATATATATATCAGATAGAGCACAAACAATGTATTTACCTTAATAGTGTTCAAAGTCATTATATATATATATATATATATAATAGTGTTCGAAGTCATTATATATATATATATATATATATATATATATATATATATATGTATATATATATATGTTATGACTTTCAACACTACTAAGGTAAATACATTGTTTGTGCTCTATCTGATATATATATCAGTTCATGACACCCAGTCTTACAAATTTACTGTCTGATGGACACACGTCCAGATCATCCACTCTCAAAACTCCGCCATCTCTCTCCCCACATCCACCACTGCTGGCGGCTCACCTCCAACTGCGCAACGCTACGCGCTGTTCACATCCAACAGCCCAACACTACAATGGCGAATGTTCCAACAATGCCAACCAGCCACAGACTGCACACAGCACAGCCAGTGATTTTCGTACAGAGCACTACGTGGCGTTACCAATATAAAAACCTAAACAGCCTACTTACATAGCCCCCATGCTCCCCACAACAAATTTTACAAATTGTTTTGGGCAGTGCCCAATACAAATCTGAAAAATTTTTTCATAATTACTGTAACAAATAAATCAAATGCTCATACTTATTGATACAATGATGGTCAAAAGCTAAAATTTTCTCGCAGTCCATAAAGACAGTCCTGATATTTCATCACAGTATTGATTACAATTTTATGCACAAAGTCTGAGCAGTAAAATAAAATGCACACGGAAGTAGCGGATTTCCAAGCAGTCTTGAAGAAGCAGTGTTGTCCTTCCAACGGAAAGACGGTGCTGACTCTCGACATGCAGACAGGTAATGGGCCACAACAGAGGAAACCCACAGCAGAGTCAGTCGAAATTTGAAGAATATTGGTAGGTAGGTCATCACTGAGCAGTCCACTGTAGTCCTGTTAGAGATTACGGTATTGGTGGGCCATCAAAGGTGCAGACCCACTGCAGTCCTTGTAGAAATAACGGTATTGGTGGGTCATCAAAGGTGCAGACCCACTGTAGTCCTTGTAGAGACGGCCAGCAGCCATCTGTTGCGACTGTGCAGGTGCACAATCACCATCGAAGAGTCTTGCAGACAATATCGCAAGTCCATAAACCACCACTCGTGCACTCACAAAGTTTTTGGAATTGTCCTTAGAACCAGCAATGCTGTTAACCAGTCCCTTGCTGAATTATTAATACACGCCCAAACACTAATAGTCCTCTTTTTTTCACATATTGTGCATATACTATGACCAAAAGAAATATGTGCGTGAAATGAATGCTTACAAGTTACTTAATTTGATGAACTGATGTCAATTACAATTTTATAACATGAGAATATAATAACAAAGGTACAAAATACATCATTAAAACATAATAATACAGATAACATTTGTGGTAATACCGGCTTTACAAAAGAATAGAAATAAACATATACATCAGTGTTATAGGAATTATGACATATGTAAATATATAAAATAATGAGAATAGTTTTCGAAACATATATTTCACATATGAGCATTGAAACAGAACAGAATTAATAATGTCTAAACATCTTTACAAAGAAAATAACATATTATTAGAAAAATTCTACAACATAACTCTTATCAGCTAAACACATAAAGACAGGAAAAACACAAATACATAAGGTACACATACACATAGAATAACACAAAAGGACAGGACAGGGTTTGTTTTCAGTGTGACATTTGGTACTGTAGTCCAACCCAAAACTTCATTCCATAGATCTTTCCTCTTATATCAACATTTGTTTCCACAAAAAAAAAAAAAAAAAAAATTCCTATCCAAGCATGCTTTCTGTATTCTGTTCATATGCTCTTTCAGAAATAGTTTTCTCCACTGTACACAACTTTTTTGGCCAAACGATTTTCTTATAGCTTCTCAATGCATTTCTTCCAATTCATCACAACTCATTCTCTTATATAGCCTACCCCATCTTAAGCTAACTTAATTCTACTGAGCTCAGATATATATACTAAGGGACGAGGCAATGGAGCAGCACAAAACGATTAACACAAACAGCAACGACAAAAAAATGCAAATTGGCAAAGCAAGCAGCAGTATATCTAAATTAGCAAAGCAATTGCAATATTACAACTAATATAAGCCAATGTGCAGCAACAAGAAAAATAAATCAGTAGTACATCTGGCTTAACAGAGTAATACAAAGTGGAATTTAGTAGCACTATGCCTGGCAAACAGCAGCAGCAAATGCTATAACTTATACCTAAACATGACAAAGCTCAAGCAGAAAAAATGTTACAGTAAAGATAGTAAATGTCTAATAACTATGTCACATCTTAACACTTAACACTTGACTTACTTCAGTAGACAAGTTACCAAATCGTAAAAAAAATTATTTATGCAGTTTCTGTGAAGGGAAATGTCTATTTGTGTTCCCTTTTTTTAAGAAAGTAGATCATAAAATTATTATTTACTGGATCTGTAGGCATAAAATATCTATATTAGTACTTCTATTAAATTTTATTTTAACCAATGCTGCAGTGCAGCTAGAAAGGAGATATTAAACAAATTGAGCAATCTCTTAACTACACTCCTGGAAATGGAAAAAAGAACACATTGACACCGGTGTGTCAGACCCACCATACTTGCTCCGGACACTGCGAGAGGGCTGTACAAGCAATGATCACACGCACGGCACAGCGGACACACCAGGAACCGCGGTGTTGGCCGTCGAATGGCGCTAGCTGCGCAGCATTTGTGCACCGCCGCCGTCAGTGTCAGCCAGTTTGCCGTGGCATACGGAGCTCCATCGCAGTCTTTAACACTGGTAGCATGCCGCGACAGCGTGGACGTGAACCGTATGTGCAGTTGAGGGACTTTGAGCGAGGGCGTATAGTGGGCATGCGGGAGGCCGGGTGGACGTACCGCCGAATTGCTCAACAGGTGGGGCGTGAGGTCTCCACAGTACATCGATGTTGTCGCCAGTGGTCGGCGGAAGGTGCACGTGCCCGTCGACCTGGGACCGGACCGCAGCGACGCACGGATGCACGCCAAGACCGTAGGATCCTACGCAGTGCCGTAGGGGACCGCACCGCCACTTCCCAGCAAATTAGGGACACTGTTGCTCCTGGGGTATCGGCGAGGACCATTCGCAACCGTCTCCATGAAGCTGGGCTACGGTCCCGCACACCGTTAGGCCGTCTTCCGCTCACGCCCCAACATCGTGCAGCCCGCCTCCAGTGGTGTCGCGACAGGCGTGAATGGAGGGACGAATGGAGACGTGTCGTCTTCAGCGATGAGATTCGCTTCTGCCATGGTGCCAGTGATGGTCGTATGCGTGTTTGGCGCCGTGCAGGTGAGCGCCACAATCAGGACTGCATACGACCGAGGCACACAGGGCCAACACCCGGCATCATGGTGTGGGGAGCGATCTCCTACATTGGCCGTACACCACTGGTGATCGTCGAGGGGACACTGAATAGTGCACGGTACATCCAAACCGTCATCGAACTCATCGTTGTACCATTCCTAGACCGGCAAGGGAACTTGCTGTTCCAACAGGACAATGCACGTCCGCATGTATCCCGTGCCACCCAACGTGCTCTAGAAGGTGTAAGTCAACTACCCTGGCCAGCAAGATCTCCGGATCTGTCCCCCATTGAGCATGTTTGGGGACTGGATGAAGCGTCGTCTCACGCGGTCTGCACGTCCAGCACGAACGCTGGTCCAACTGAGGCGCCAGGTGGAAATGGCATGGCAAGCCGTTCCACAGGACTACATCCAGCATCTCTGCGATCGTCTCCATGGGAGAATAGCAGCCTGCATTGCTGCGAAAGGTGAATATGCGCTGTACTAGTGCCGACATTGTGCATGCTCTGTTGCCTGTGTCTATGTGCCTGTGGTTCTGTCAGTGTGATCATGTGATGTATCTGATCCCAGGAATGTGTCAATAAAGTTTCCCCTTCCTGGGACAATGAATTCACGGTGTTCTTATTTCAATTTCCAGGAGTGTAGAAAGACAATAGATGTAAAATGTTTCTCATCATTTCATTTGGCATTTTAGTAAATACCATAAATTAAGAGCTCCACAGTGTAATCATATGTTTTCAAGTTCGAGCGTATCGTATTTGCGATGCTTTCTACAAAGAAATGTCAATAGTGAGGATAATGGCCTCTTTTTTCTCCGCCTAATGGCTTTTTCTCCAGGCGGCTGGCACAGCTGGACGCCCATTACGCATTATGTCAAGGTCACTTACCTTCCTTAACGAAATATTTACAACAGCAGTTGGCGCTACAGTGACAGTCTCATAAAAAATTTCGCAGATCGAAAAATCACAGTAGAAATGTGTAGAAACGAAATCTGATGAGTAGCAGTGTTGTGATACATACAAGGATGGACACACAAGTCATAACTCTTAAAGTACGATTCTTGGTTTCCAACATCCTTTTTCACAAACCAGAGTCCCTAAATTTTATTCATTATTCATATACATATAAACACGTAATCACATTCCTCACATACGGTAGCATCAGCTTATTGATCATAAACATGCCTCAACAGCATAAGACACATCGTCATCATAATAATAACATCATAACAGATCAATCACATCTCAAAATCATCGTAGCTTCCTCCAATAATTTCAAAACCTAAAAAAAATTCTCTGCTCATTTCAATAGTGTCATCTACATCAAACGTAGTTTAAAAATCATGATCCCATACTGAATACATCATTCAAAGCTCTCATTGCATGACAGTGGTTCCGAAAAAATATGAACAGTTCACAAAGTACAGACAAAATGCAATTTCGTAAGTGTGAAGTTATCCAACTGTGTAATTTCATAAACATCTGTCACTGACGTAGTAAACAAAAAATGTTTCTCTCTCTCAGTTAAGTAATCAGATAGCTTTGCAATTATGTTTTAGAGAAATATGGTACTGATGTGTAAAGTTGTATGAGCAAATACAACATTAGCTAGGGCTCTTCGTGCTTGCCAAACACATGGTACACAAAGTAAGCGTGAACCCCCCTGAGAATTAATGTAATTATACCCTCAGGTGTTACAGATTACAGCAATGGAATGAAATGTATAATGGAAAACCTTTGTATCTTTGCAATTAAAAAATCTTTAAAAATAAATGTTTTAAGTACAAAATTAATCACTCAAATGCGTATACTGTAGCGCTAAGTTGTGCGCCTTGTTGTAAGATAATCTCTGTCATTACTTAAGGGTAAAAAATGTGCCAAGTGTCGTAATTATCGTCGTCCATAAGCAAAGTTATGTAGAAGTCAATGTACTTACCTCGTAATAAACAAAAGTGAAATGCTTTGCGTATAGATATCGTAGTTATTACGTACAGTACCGTGATCAAGAAAGTACTATACTGCCGTGTATTGTTGTGCTACGAAAAAGGCTGTCTCATTGTAGCTATACCGCAAAAGTTACTACTAAAACATGTTTTCCTTTCCAGAAGAACTCAGAAAAACTGTGCAGATATAAAACAGATACACCGCAAAAGCAATAATATAAATTGTCTCATTCATTAGTAGCGTCGTGATATAATCGTGTAGCTGTCAAATAAACTAACCACTGTGTCATCTGGTATCTCTCAGAAAGTACTTTAAATCCAGAATGTATTTTCAAGTAAACCAAAATGTTGCATTAAAAGCTCGTTGGCAGTACTGGTGTATGTTCTAAGTATGTGAGCCTTATAGTCGTTACGTAATTGTGCAACCTACAAGCAAGAATGTGCACACACAATAACACTGTGTCGTCTGTTCACTATAACAATGCATTTGTAATTACCATCTAAATATGATCCCTTGGTTCTAGACTGGATAGTTAACTTTAAAACATACTTGCATGTTAACAGTTTCTAAGTGTGACAAATTGTACTAGTAGTGGGAAGTGAAAAATTTTGTGGCAAATACTAAGTTAAAAAGCAGATTATCTTTCAATAAACGGTTTTACACGTGAAATGTGGCGCAATCTTTTACCCTTTCTAGTGCGCAGAGTTTCAACTTCAAAGCAATTATCATGTTGTATACATCGGTAAGGAATGCTAAAATTTTTCTCAAGGTTAGCGTCTATGTTATTTTTCTCTGAGCCAGCCGGTGCACTGGCTACCTGCAGTGCGAGTCATTGTCTGTCTCTTTGTTGGCGCGCGTTGTTATGAGGATTAGGAGACCTAACTTCTACAAATTCACCTTGTCGAGAGGGCCCTGCCCTGTTTGACTCCCGGCAGTTCTGCTGAAATTCAGGTCTGTCGTTTTGTCGGTAGTTTACATAGTTTCCTTTGTCGGTCATGTGGTGGAGAATTTCTCCTGGAATCGTAACTGTGCGGTGGACCGTTGCGTCTGACGTTATTCTGTCTCCCTTGGTAATAATTATTTTGGTTTCCATATTGTCTGTTTGTCTGATTGTCTCTGTGATAGTCATTACCGCGGAGAGGTGATCTTTCCCTGTAATTATTACTACTCAGCCAATTTTGGTCACAATTTACATTGTAAGAATAGCCTTGTAGTGTGCAATTATTATTTCTTTCATCGTGGAATTGTGACGGATGTGACCTGTAATTGTTGTTTTCATGTTTTCGCGTCCTGCGGTTGTCAGCGTCAATTTCCAATTCTGTCCCTAGAAAGCTTTAATGTCGTCTTTGCAACGTCCTTCCAGAATAGTATGTCGTAAATGTTCAGGCAATTTGATTAAGCAAATGTGCATGAGTTCTGAGGGGCTGTATGGGTTTGAAAGATACTGATTCTTATGTAACATGTCTTCGAAATATTTGACAAGTCTGGCAAATTCAGATTGTTCGAAATGTTTCATCATTATGATGTTATGTTTTACTCAGTCTTGTCTAACTTTCGAAGATTTTGTTCCATTGTGTCTAACTTTTGAAGCTTTTGCTGTTTTTGTCTCTGATTTTGTTCCATCGTGTCTCACTTTTGAAGATTTTTTTCCATTGTGTCTAACTTTTGAATATTTGGTTCCATTGTGTCTAACTTTTGAAGCTTTTGTCCCTTTTGTTGTATTAATTGTAATAACAATGCACTGGTGTCTGAAACATGTTCGTCAGTGCTTTTCGGCAGTGAATTTGCACGGCAACATTCACACTTTGACAAGCAGAAAATGTGTCTTGACTTATTTGAGAAAACCGTGAGGACCCAAATCCTGAATCTACAGTATTTGCGAGATTGTGTCCTGTCATTTCGGATTCCTGAGGTGAGCTGTTGCCAACCGATCGATCGATAATGCTTCCCTGTTCACTAATTGTTTCACTATCTACACCATTATTTGCAGCCCGCTCCATTTCCATATGCCCAATTACCAATTTACTACTTTGAACATTAGTTAATTCATTACACGGTGGCGCCAACACACTGCTTTCGTCTTCACTGTCATTTCTCAGTTTACTTTGGAGCCTAGTATTACGTTTTTCACACGCCATAATTGTCACAATTTTTCACTCGATAAGACAGAAAAGCACAATTTGAAGAGCAAAAATAAGAAAACACATTGACATAGCACTGAAAATAATGTCTAGTTAATCGCAAGCGCAGCTGCGGAATATTTGGTGCAAATCTACATGCATGCCACAGCTGTTTTACTGTATAACAATGAAAGACTGCAACTACAAAGGAGAGTCTCTCTACAATTATGCACTAGCAATAAACAAAATCTACACTAATTACGCAAACTACAAGAAAAAATCAGAAGATTCCAGTGAGGTATCCTTGGCTAAGGGTCGACATATGCAACGTCCCCTTAGAAAAATTAATGAATGACTGTGCTGATAAACCTCTTACATTATTTGCTTTTCAAACAGCTGAGCAAAACTGAACGTAATCAGACATTACTCTCTTTACTTATTCTGATCAACAATAAACTGACACAATATTTTTAGCGCAACGCAATCTGACTTTTAATAACCCCTACAAAAGAATGGCCCTGACTAACAATAACCTATACCCTTCATGAGTCACTTACCTCACAAAAATCTTCGTTACTCAAACTACTGCAATACAGCGAGCGCCAATACTGCCAGCTAAATAAACGATTCTAACTACTGAAAGCACTAACTACTGAAAGGTATACTTAGCAAATGAAAGTTTTTGATAGAGCACAAACAATATATTTACCTTAATGGTGTTCAAAGTTACAATATATATATCAGTTCATGACGTCCAGTCTTGCAAATTTACTGTCTCTGATGGACACACGTCCAGATCATCCACTCTCAAAACTTCGCCATCTCTCTCCCCACATCCACCACTGCTGGCGGCTCACCTCCAACTGCGCAACGCTACGCGCTGTTCACATCCAACAGCCCAACGCTACAATGGCGAATGTTCCAACAATGCCAACCAGCCACAGACTGCACACAGCACAGCCAGTGATTTTCATACAGAGCGCTACATGGCGTTACCAATATAAAAACCTAAACAGCCTACTTACAAGACATTAGTCTTGCCTCAGAGAAGCCAGTGTCCTGACTCAAAGTGCATGCCATGGTCGTTCGATCCTGCATGGTTGAGCGAACAATATGTTCTGTCCTCTCGGGAGCTAGTCGCTTGGGGCCATTGACATCCCGCATGGAGTTGAGCATGGCCCTCCTGAACTCATCGACTTTACATTGCATGACACCGAACGCAAGCTGCAGTATCGCGGAAGCATAAAGACCACGGTTTTGCCCCTGTACAGTTTTCTCCTTCTTAGACGAGCCGTAATACCACCTTTTCACAAACAACATTTAGATGTGATTCCTGAATGAAAAACCCGCTGCGTAATCTTTTTTTTTATATATAATGTAGATGGTATTATTTCTAACTACATTGTGTGGTCGTGATGAAATGCCAATAATTTGCACATCCAAACACTATAGTATACTTCATGCCCATTTTATGTTTGTTACATATCGCCTTCATTGTGTTTCAGTTTCAATGAGCAACAGTGTATTTATGAAACATGTAAAAACATAGTTGCAGCCAATAGCTGTGTTTAAACATTGGGATAGAGAAAACAATGAATTCCACGACGCATAATATGTGGTAAGAAATGTGAAAGTGCCTGATGTAGCGTTCGACAGCACGACAGAAAAAAATCGGTAAAAACGTGGTAATCGAATAACTGGTGGTAAGGTACTACAAAAAAAGACTGGTGTATATAATTGGAAGCCTCTGAAAAAATCTGTCTTCGCGTTAATCCGATTCTCCATCTATATTTTATTCGCTCTACATTTTCTACGCTATCCATTTACCATTCTCCCTATCAACTATGAAACAATAGTGAACAAGTGTATTGTGAATCACTTGTACACTATTTAGAAAATGTTGTTTCCAGAATTCAAATATGCGGTGGGTGACTGTAACCTGATATATATGTGATACAGGCCGACAAAAACCATGATGTACTGTGGAGTATCGAACGTACTCAACGTTGATAATTCGATAAAACGTGCAGTGCTGATGAAAGCGAATTCTTTAGGTAATTTCCGTTGGTGTAGTAATGAAATTTATTCTTTAATGTGCTGTGTAAGAAATAGCTGTGTCGCAATAGCTTAAAACCGCACAAAATGTACGCTATTAAGTTCCGAAAAACCGACATTGTTAGTGTTCAATTACATGGTATTTGTGTGATAAAATGAGGCATCTCAATACCGACATGGAGATAGCATTGGAGAAGATATATGTAAATATTGGCTGCATAATCTGAAAGAAAGCACAAATAAGTTGGCGGATAAATATGAGAAAAACACATAGGGTGAAGAAAGATGAAATGTAAGTGGAGACAGAGCTGGATTGTTAGTGCCTAGTAAGGTGTGATACAATAAGTTTGTACGATACTGGTGAAATACAAAAATAATGAAATTAATCTCTCTAGTACACGAGGCCACAAGTTATGATTATCGAACGCGATATGCTTGTGTGATTAAAATTCTCGACATTTAATAGAAAATATTTGGAAACGACTGTCAAAATATGATGTATTAGAGGTTGATATGGTATACGCAGCTAAGGTTGAACTTACACAATAGTTTGAGCGTATGCAAATAACGAAATTGTCATCTGCGGGAGCTCGAACAAGTCGTGAGAAAGAAATGTGATATGAAGCATTTGTTAATCTGCTATACAAATATGGTCTACTTTGTTTGCATGGAATTTTCTTCCACATAAATGCAGTAGCCACACTTCATTTGATGTTAGGCGCAGAACTTTAGTATGAAATGTTTTACTTGAAGGCTGACTTGCTTTGATTTGTGAATAAACTCACCTATCATAGAGGTATCGGTAGTTTTCGTTGAAATCAGAACTACAGAAAACTTTGATTTCGCAGTGTCAGTCATTGCGGAAAGCTAAGCGTAAGAAACATCACGAGCCACGAAACGATTTAGAACCAGTGACGAATCGAATCGAACCATCGGTTTAGCACTGTGACTCTACCGACACATTGAGACATCATACCACACAGATTCTGGATCTCCAGGAAACACACACACACACACACACATATAAATATATATAATTGATCATATCTTTTAGAAGACAGAAATTTAGCTCCACTCCTTATTCACCGCAGAAAAGTACCGAGGAAACCTGTTTTTTTTTTTTTTTTTTTTTTTTTTTTTTTTTTTTTTTTTTTTACAAAATTGCCCAATATGTGCACACTTTTTATTCTCGAAAACTTCAACCAGTTCATAGAAACTTCTGTTGACGTTACTCATTGTGGACGTAATACTTGGCCGTATCTCGCTTCGTGGAGGGCCATCGCTTTAGCCTCAGCGTGCCGTTTTATTCTCTTATTCCTGACAGACTTACCTTTTTTTGCGGTGTCGACATCTTACGCCAGACTGACGACTGGATTCCTAGGAGCTCGTCTCAGAAGCAGTATCTCATAGACGCTCCGGAATACAAGGCTTTTCGTTCAGTGTCGCGCTGTTCCGCCAGATAAAACGACCCTGTGACAGGGATGTTCACTTCACTGCGCAGTAGCCACTGAGAAATTCTGCTGGGCGAGACTTCGGCAATTACTGAAGTGACTCAAGAAAGAAATCAGCAGTTTCATTAATCCTGAACGTTTTTACCGTAATATTCTGCAACGTGCATCTTTTGTCTTCCACCCTTTGTTGTAACCGTACTGCACTGCTACAGATTTCTTCTATTAATCCATTTGCTTTCCCATCCTCCCTGACTTATTTCATTCAATTTCTCTCTGATAGGCATGTTGTATACCATACGATCATAGTCAAAACATGTCCTCCATCGTCATGATGCGCTTTAAAAAAACTTATTCTTCTCTTCAGTGTCATGCTTATTAAACTCTTGATCTATGTATGCAAACTTCACTTTAGTTTTCGTGCTCCAGATGTCTCTCAAGATTTCTTCACTCCTCCTTTTCCTAAAGGATGCACCTAATTGTCGAGGTACAACACAAAAATTTGGCGTTTCTGGATAGGTCCTTCTTTCAATAAGTTTTCTTTGAGACATATCGTAGTTTCTGAAGTATTTGGGACCAGTCTGTCATGATGTTTGTCTCTACCTGACATGTTATTGACATGTTATGTTCTTCCACGGATACCGGAAGCTCTGTACATTCTCCACAACTTGACCTTCAGACTTCCAGTTGGTCTCTGCATTCAGCAACTTAGTCTTCTTGAACACTTCCTAGACGTCACGCTTCAGTGCATCGTCTGCATGATTTTTCAGTGCCAGTTCTGCATCTTCTTCATTCTCTTGTAACGATTGTATAAGAAAAGCTGACAAATTTTTGTTTGTACAAAAAACGCATAATTGTTATATAAAAAGGGAACAAAGCACACAGCAACTGTACCTTTTCTGTTCACAGGAAAACTGTCATCTACGTTCAGTTGATCAATTTTGGGACGGACTGTTACCTTCAGGCAGAGAGCGTACAGCAGTGTCAGGCAGAAGAAAATATTTTTATGTAAACTCAATAAAGTGTTCTGAGCTAAAAGTAAGGAAAAAATATTTCGTCTGCCACCTCACGCTGTCGGTGATTATCATCATAATGGATTGTCCGTATCTATGGCATCCAGGATGTTGGAAAGATAAAGCATCGTTGGCAACCCAGCCAATGCCTTTTATGGGCAATTCAGTGTCTTGACCCACAATGTTGGCTGAAGTAGGTAGTACCTGCTGCTAAAAAACCTTGGTATACGATGGCGACGGTATCTTCTGGTGTGTGTTGCACTAGTGGCGGCACGCCTCACGAATGCACGACTTGAACGTTCCTACTTAACCCCTACCTGGTGACTACGTCAGTAAACAAACAGTTCCTCCAACCATCTCCCTCTTTCAATCGCAGGATCCCCTAACAACCCATTCTACACTGAAGCGCCAAAGAAACTGGTATAGGCATGCGTAGTGTCTTGAAAGGAGGATATAAGATGAACATCAACAAAACCAAAACGAGGATAATGGAATGTAGTCGAATTAAGTCGGGTGATGCTGAGGGAATTAGATTAGGAAGTGAGACACTTAAAGTAGTAAAGGAGTTTTGCTATTTGGGGAGTAAAATAACTGAAGATGGTCGAAGTAGAGAGGATATAAAATGTAGACTGGCAATGGCAAGGAAAGCGTTTCTGAAGAATAGAAATTTGTTAGTATCGAGTATAGATTTAAGTGTCAGGAAGTCGTTTCTGAAAGTATTTGTATGGAGTGTAGCCATGTATGGAAGTGAAACATGGACGATAAATAGTTTGGACAAAAGGAGAACAGATGCTTTCGAAATGTGGTGCTACAGAAGAATGCTGAAGATTAGATGGGTAGATCACATAACTAATGAGGAGGTATTGAATAGAATTAGAGAGAAGAGGAGTTTGTGGCACAATTTGACAAGAAGAAGGGACCGGTTGGTAGGACATGTTATGAGGCATCAAGGGATCACAAATTTAGCGTTGGAGGGCAGCGTGGAGGGTAAAAATTGTAGAGGGAGACCAAGAGATGAATACACTAAGCAGATTCAGAAGGATGTAGGTTGCAGTAAGTACTGGGAGATGAAGAAGCTTGCACAGGATAGAGTAGCATAGAGAGCTGCATCAAACCAGTCTCAGGACTGAAGACCACAACAACAACAATTCAAATACAGAGATATGTAAACAGACAGAATACGGCGCTGCGGTCGGCAACGCCCATGTAAGACAACAAATGTCTGACCCAGTTATTAGATCGGTTACTGCTGTTACAATGGTAGGTTATCAAGATTTAAGTGAGTTTTTGCATGTGGTGTTACACTCAGCACAAGAGAAATGAGACACAGCATCTCTGAGGTAGCGAATAAGTGGGGATATCCCCCTACGACCATTTCACAAGTGTGCCGTGAATATCAGGAATCCGGTAAAAAAGACGAATCTCTGACATCACTGCAGCCAGAAGAAGATCCTGCAAGAAGGTGACCAGTGACGACTGAGGAGATACATACAACGTGACAGAAGCGCAACTCTTTCGCAAATTGCTGCAGATTTCAATGCTGGGCCATCAACAAGTGTCAGCGTGTGAACCATTCAACGAAACACCATCGATACGGGCTTTCGGAGCCGAACGCCCACTTGTGTGCCTTGATGACTGCACGACACACAGCTTTACACCTTCCTAGGGCCCGTCAACACCGACATTGGACTGTTGATGACTGGAAACTTGTTGCCTGGTCAGACGAGTCTCGTTTCAAATTGAATCGAGCGGATAGAAGTGTACAGGTATAGAGACAACCTCATGAATCCATGGATCCTGCCCGTCAGCAGGGGACTATTAAAGCTGCTGGAGGCTCTGTGATAGTGTGTGGCGGGTGCAGTAGGAGTGATATGGGACGCCTGATGCGTCTAGATACGACTTTAACAGGTGAAACGTAAGTAATCATCCTGTCTGATCACCTGCGTCCATTGATGTCCATTGTGCATTCCGATGGACTTGGGCAATTCCAACAGGACAATGCGACACCCCACACGACCAGAATTGCGTCAGTGTGTCTCCAGGAACACTGTTCTGAGTTTAAACACTTCGCTGACCACCAAACTCCCCAGACATGAACATTATTGAGCACGTCTGGGATGCCTTACGACGTGCTGTTCAGAAGAGATCTCCACCACTTGGTACTTTTTCGGATTTACGAACAAGCCTGCAGGATTCATGGTGTCAGTTCCCTCCAGTACTACTTCAGACATTAGTCGCGTCCATGCCGCACGTCGTGTTGCGCTCACTTCTGCGTGCTCGCGGGGGCGTTACACCATATTAGGCAGCTGTACCAGTTTCTTTGGCTCTTCAGTGTATCTTGTGCGGCTTGCCTCTTCTCGCTAGTAGGAAAATGTTCCTTTCAAGTCTATCTATTTTCATTGAATTACAAGTCATTAAGCCTTCGAGGTACGAGCATCCCTAGTCGCTTTAACTGTTCTGAGAGTGGTGGTGCACGCAGATGCACGGGACTGTTTGAAAAGTCTCCTTGGTGTCATAAGCCAGACCTAGAAGCGGATTCAGAATGCTGGAGTACTCCGCATCTCTATAGCATGTCTCCGTGTTGGTCCATTTTATTATCTTCCGTTGTAGGAACGTTCCCGGAGCACGCTCGTTGCTGAACACAACTGAGATACATCGAATTTTAAGAGAAAAACACAGAGAACGGATTATCGATTACCTTACATCCAACAGTTTTATCAGATCTAGAGTAAATGTAATTTATTTATGAAACGCAAAACCCTATGAAAAGTTTCCTTATCCTACATAAAGTAGTACCAATCATTATTGTGTGCAGTATGTGCAGTACCATACCGGAAAGAGCCTACATGGTGAACCACAAGTTATAACATTACAGCTTCGCAACGCGTCGTATAGTATGTTACGAAATGCATAGAAATGCATTCCTGATATCGCCAAGTCAGGGGGAAACTGAAGTACAACATCAAACAGCCAATACCGCTGTTATACAGTATTTATTGTGATCAGCTGTTTTAGCAAACTAAGTTGCCATCGTCTGACCTTCTGCAGTACATTCCACTGTATCTGGCGATGGCAACGTAGACTGCTGAAACAGCTCATCACAATGAATACTGAACAACAGTGGTATTGCCTGTCTGAAGTTGTACTTCTGTTTTTCCAAATAAATTATTATTCACAGGTATGGGACTCACGCAGTCTCCAAGATATAAACTGTTCTAAGAATATAACGGCACGTGGGTCTTCAAACAATTGCACTGACTTCGAAATGGTTTCAGCTAAATAGCCGGGGGCGTCGTCAAATTGGTGCATCAGACGTTGCAGCCCGGTTGAACGCCGTAGAATATTTCAGAATTATACATCTGCAGCCTACCACAAGAATTTCTCATTCCACATTTTAAAATATTTGTGCATATTCAAAAGCAATCAGTATCATAACCATGAGGTTATCAGCGGAATCCCTTTCCTTCCCTTTGTTCCGTCTTTCTGATTGATGCGATGTGGTGTGCTATGATTTCCTATCCCATGCAGATCTCTCCCCCTAGGAGTAACAGTTACAGCCAATGTCCTCAACTGTTGGTCAGATACTCATATGTTCAGTCTCTGTCTTTCTGTACAATATTTGAGGTCTTTGCCGCCCCCCCCCCCAACCCTGGTATCATGAAAATTATTTCCTTTTGTCTTCACACGTTCTTCCTTCTCCTATTGTTGTTTTCCATATATTAGTTTCCACGCCGTTTCTAGGAGACCCTCCTCATTACACACATTATCTGCAGTCTTTCTTACCGCGTGCCATCCTTGAATGAATAGGAAGGAGGCGAGGACGGATGAGAATTGTAGAGTATCTACCCTCCGCCACACATCGCGCGGTGTCTTCCGAGTTCAGATGTTCCTGTAGGTGTAAACCGAACGTGATGCTTAATAAGTACATAAAACTCACTGACGATAGTGCAGCAGCACGAAACATGTGTGCGTTAAAGTAAAAGGCAAGAAGTCTGTGCCTTTATGTCTCGTCTGCATAGTCACAGTGCTTTGTTACTAAGCGAATACGGACAAAGCTCGTGAGCTTCAAATGATTTTCTTATTGAAAGACTTACTACTTCCTCAGAGAATAAAATGTTCTACAAGTAGCATGGGGACTGGCATTCGGTGGTGGGAAAAGGAAGAGAGGGGAAAGTTGTATATGGTCGGGGGGAAATAACGGAAGAAGAAGCCGTCTGGCGGAATTTTGCGTAGAACATAATTTAATCATCGCTAATACTTGATTTTAAAAATATAGAAGAAGGTTATATATGTGGAGCAGACTTGGAGACACAGGAAGGCTTCAAATTGATTAAATAATGGTAAGAAAGATATTACAAAACAGATTTTAAATTGCAAAACGTTTCAACGCACAGATGTGGCCTCTGACCATAATTTAGCGGTTATTAACTGCAAATTGAAACTGACGAAATTGTAGAAAGGTGGGAATCTAAACAGATGGAACTTGAGTAAGTTAAAAGAACCTGTGAATGTTGGAAGATTAAATGAGTGAATTAGGCAACGATTGACTGAAACAAGGGAAAGGAAAACAACAGTAGCTCAGGGGTAACCTTAAGTGATGAAATGGTGAAGCAGAAGAGGGTCATATGAAGAAAAATCAAAGCTCAGTAGAAATCCTTGAATGTCACTAGATACTAAACCTAAATGGCGAAAGGAGAAAACCTAAAAATGCAGAAAATGAAATAGGCAAAAGGGAACGCTGACGTCTAGAAAATGAGTTTGACAGGAAATGCGAAATGGCAAAGCAAGAATGGATAGACAAGAAATGCAAGGAAAGATAGATTCCGCACAATAGAATAACTAAAGAGATATTTCGAGAAAAGATAAGCAGCAGTATGAATATCAAGAGTTCAAGTGGAAAACCAGTAGTAAGAATTGATGGAAGGCTGAAAGATGGGAGGAATGTACAGAAGGGAGATGAACTTGAAGTAGGTAAGGATGAGTTGGGAGTTATTGAAAGACTCATTGTAGGGGTTCACAGTCATGTAAAACTTTTTAGAAAGTATTGTCTCGTGACTGACTGTAGAAATTATTTATTTTCACTATTGCAATATCGGCGTTAAAGCCATTATCAAGTTGTATACTGCAAAAGACTATACTGTAGCATATGTTCAACTTTAAAAAATTCCTAACATGCACACGTCTCACGTAAACAGCATGCAAGAGCGGTGGTTTGTTGGGATTTATGTTATAGGAGTTAAAATGCGACGATGCCATGTGTATAGGTCAGAAGATTTTTAAAGTTTGAAATGTGCTAAAGTATAATATTTTGCTGCAGGCCACTTGGTAATAGTCTTAAGGCCGAAACTGCAGAAGTGAAATTAAATAATTTCTACAGTAAATGGCGAATATGATGTCTTTTAAAGGAGTATTGAAAGACGGCCGCATTGCCTCGAGCTTCGGCGCATGTACGAGGGCAGTTCAATAAGTAATGCAACACATTTTTTTTCTGAAACAGGGGTTGTTTTATTCAGCATTGAAATACACCAGGTTATTCCCCAATCTTTTAGCTACACAACACTACTTTTCAACGTAATCTCCATTCAATGCTACGGCCTTTCGCCACCTTGAAATGAGGGCCTGTATGCCTGCACGGTACCATTCCACTGGTCGATGTCGGAGCCAACGTCGTACTGCATCAATAACTTCTTCATCATCCGCGTAGTGCCTCCCACGGATTGCGTCCTTCATTGGGCCAAACATATGGAAATCCGACGGTGCGAGATCGGGGCTGTAGGGTGCATGAGGAAGAACAGTCCACTGAAGTTTTGTGAGCTCCTCTCGGGTGCGAAGACTTGTGTGAGGTCTTGCGTTGTCATGAAGAAGGAGAAGTTCCTTCAGATTTTTGTGCCTACGAACACGCTGAAGTCGTTTCTTCAATTTCTGAAGAGTAGCACAATACACTTCAGAGTTGATCGTTTGACCATGGGGAAGGACATCGAACAGAATAACCCCTTCAGCGTCCCAGAAGACTGTAACCATGACTTTACCGGCTGAGGGTATGGCTTTAAACTTTTTCTTGGTAGGGGAGTGAGTGTGGTGCCACTCCATTGATTGCCGTTTTGTTTCAGGTTCGAAGTGATGAACCCATGTTTCATCGCCTGTAACAATCTTTGACAAGAAATTGTCACCCTCAGCCACATGACGAGCAAGCAATTCCGCACAGATGGTTCTCCTTTGCTCTTTATGGTGTTCGGTTAGACAACGAGGGACCCAGCGGGAACAAACCTTTGAATATCCCAACTGGTGAACAATTGTGACAGCACTACCAACAGAGATGTCAAGTTGAGCACTGAGTTGTTTGATGGTGATCCGTCGATCACCTCGAACGAGTGTGTTCGCACGCTCCGCCATTGCAGGAGTCACAGCTGTGCACGGCCGGCCAGCACGCGGGAGATCAGACAGTCTTGCTTGACCTTGCGGCGATGATGACACACGCTTTGCCCAACGACTCACCGTGCTTTTGTCCACTGCCGGATCACCGTAGACATTCTGCAAGCGCCTATGAATATCTGAGATGCCCTGGTTTTCCGCCCAAAGAAACTCGATCACTGCCCGTTGTTTGCAACGCACATCCGTTACGGACGCCCTTTTAACAGCTCCGTACAGCGCTGCCACTTGTCGGAAGTCAATGAAACTAAACGAGACGAAGCGGGAATGTTTGAAAATATTCCACAAGAAATTTCCGGTTTTTTCAACCAAAATTGGCCGAGAAAAAAAATGTGTTGCATTACTTATTGAACTGCCCTCGTAAGTCACTTGACAGCTAGAGGACGAGTCCACACTACTCGACTCTGTCGATCACACTAGCCACACATCAACACGATATCGACCTTTTCCGCAATTGGTAAACGGTCAATTTTAACACGGGTAATGTATCACGAAGCAAATACCGTCCGCAATGGTGGAATGTTACGTGATACCACGTAGTTATGCGTTTGTGACTATTACAGCGCCATCTATCACAAAGCGAAAAAAGTGGTCCAACTAAAACATTCATATTTCTTTACGTACTACACGAATATGTAATTAAAATTTGGGGTTACTATTAAAAAAAAACGCAGTTGATATCTGTCTGACCTATGGCAGCACCATCTAGCGGGCCAACCATAGTTCCATCTGATTTCCCCCTTCAAGCTAGACGAGTTTCGTTCTTTGTAGTTTTTTCGTTTGATGCTTATTTCGTGAGATATTTGGCCCGGTCACTATCAATGGACCACCCTGTATATAAATAAGCAGCATTTAAAATTATCTTCTGTACGAACTTAACAGTATTTCAGGTAATGCAAGTTAAAGGCAGTATCGTATTTTGAGACAGCAGACTTATCTTTTCCACCACACAAGTAACTAGTTTTTCTAGTTATTAGGCAATGTAGGCTACAAATGACAAACATATTTGTGCTGTACAAATTGAGTCTATAAGGCCGAGTTTACTGCATTTAGAGGCAGTTCGGTACGCTGTTGAGAGTTAATGTTCTAACTCAGATCTCAGATGTTTTATTTCCCGGTAATCTCCCTCCTGTTTCTTTCCGCTTTGTGAAAGTTCCACCATGTCCGAAACTACATATTAGTAGTCACATTCCTTTATTAATGGGCCACGTTCAGTGCCTGAAGGTATATTTGAGGGTAGAAACGAGTTTCAGTTCCAAAAGGAGTGACAGGCTGTCAGTATGGCACTGCGAGAAGAATTTGACAGAGCGCTATTAGGCCTAAGTCGAAACGAGGCTCCTGGGGTAGACAACATTACCTCGGCGTTACTGGCAATGAACACCCTGTGTGCGAGGTGGCAAAAGGCCAATGGTGTCTACGGCGTTCGACGCCCCTAATATTGGCTACCATGGACACACAATATTGGCTGCTAATGGCAGCAGGGGCGGGACTGGAGATATCCATTGGTAAGCACAACATGAGGCTACGGACCTTAGTTGAACTTCACACTCGACGTGTAACTCACAACATTGCTACAGTGCTAGTGGTGTTGATACAAAGCAGAGCAATGGCTACGATAAACAAAGAAAACAATGCATTATATCTACAACAACACTTGCCGAAGTTGACATTCCGTCAGAAAGGAACCGAAGGAATTTCGAAGAGCGAGAAAGAAGTGGCAGATGAAATATTAGAGTTTCTGTAAGATGAGTCAGAGGAATGTGTGATGTCGTATACGCTCGACTGTGCGTACAATGTACATGTCGAGCACAATTATGACGATACGCGCTTGACAAATGAAAGTAATACTGAAATATGTATCGAGCCATGTAGTTAATCATCCTTGTCGGACAGGGAGCCACAAATCTTGTCTCCAGTGAGACGTAGTAAAGTTTAATCGTTGTCCAGGGAGTCGTTACTAAATATAATTACGTACATATAAAGAACATCTGCAGCATAATAAAAAAAAAAGCCAATTATGAACAGATTTCGGATAAATTCGCAGTAATATGACCTTGTAGTGCACAAGGAAAACTACGGATGTTCAAGGGAAGGCAGGGCACTCTTGTTACAAAAACTGGTGTTTGCGCGTTTCAAGGATACTCGATACAATTTACAGGATGTGCATGATACTGACCTAATACGTCATGAACGTGAAACTGCGCGCAACTTCGATTACAGTGGTGTCAAGGGAAGCAGTGGATGGCTGCGTAACTTCAAAACAGAGCTACAGAATTGGAAGACGTAAGATAACGAAATTTCAAACGAAACGTCAACTTGACGATGCTCAGCAAAGTGCGGAATCGGTCCGAAATTTGTAGATGAGACAGATAAGCTTACCCAATCGTTCAGCCAGGAATTTGTTTTTAAATCTGACCATTCGGGATTTGAAAAGAAATGCACATGAAAAGAACCCTGGAAATTAACATCAGTACTTTAACGCATTCGTATGCAATTATGTCGACTGTTAACCTGGATATTAAATTGCCTAGAAAGTTATTTATTGTGCTGAAGGTAATTGGAGGTGCTCTGCTCCTATGATTCTTTGACGTTTTCGTAATCTTGCAAGGGCAGTAGGGAATATTTACATCACAGCAAGCAAGAGTGGAAAAATGGGTGAAAGAGAACTACAATCATCGTATGAGCACTGCTTTTGACTAGCAGCTGGTTGCAATAACTTGCTTTTGCTTGATTACTGCTACTCCTTTAGAGAAAACTATCCCTCCTAATAAGGGTGTGATATTGCAGTTCGTACCACCTGGAACCATTGAACAAATTGAGCCTCTGGATGTTTGTTTTTTTAGTACTTATAAAACAATTATCGCACTATCTGCAGCTACACCTTAAAGGGTAGCCAGTATCACGATAATCTCCACGATAGACTATTTTGCATTCGGTTGCATGGCACCATATTCCATTAGTTCTCACCGTCCGTTACATCAATATGATTCTATATGCATTCTTTAAGAGTAGATATCTAGTTGAACGTCTCGCAAGGTTTGTACCTCCAAGGCGTTCGCTTTTGACCTTGATTGTGCGAACGTTTGTGATCATCGTGGCATGCCATTTTCCATTTCGTGTTCACGTTGTAATTTAATAGTTTGTTTTGAACATTTGATGAATGTCTATTACGTCCATTTTGTGAAGTGTTCTACATACATCCCATAGAATCTTGATCTCTGCATCTTCCGGACAGCCATTTTCTCTCACCTTCCTACTGCACTTGGTGAGACATTAGCACGTAATATTTTTTCTGTCATAAGTGTTAAAATAATGCTTTCAAATTGCCATACTAAAGATTGAACTTGCGATCTCGAACTCAGGGACTTCTGTGTGAGATTCTTGGGAGAGCCATCCAAGACAAAACAATTACAACTGGCGCGCAAGATACTTGAAACGAGCGAAATACCCTCAGACGTCAAGAGTACTGTAATAATTCCAATTCCAAATAAGGGAGGGATTGACAAGTATAAAAATTGTCCAACCATCAGTTTAATACGTCACGCCTGTTTAATAAAGACACGAATTATTTATAGAAGAATGGAAAAACTGTTAGAAGCTGACGTCAGAGAAGATCAGTTTGGGTTCTGGAGAAATGTAGGAACAAACGAGGCAAAACTAGGTCAAAGAAAAATAAACCCACATTTATAGCATTTGTAGATTTAGAGAAGGCTTTTAACAATGCTGACTGGAATATGCTCCGTGAAAATTTGAAGACAACGGGGATAAGAAACGGGGAGTGAAAGTCATTTACGAGTTTAGCAGGAACCAGATTACAGTTATAACAGTCGATAGACATGAAAGGGAAGCAGTGGTTGACAAGGAAATGAGACACTGCTGTCGCTTTTCCTTAGTGTCAGCCCATCTGTACACTGAGCGAGCAGTAAAGGAAAGCAAGAAGAAATTAGGAAAAGGAATTGAAATCCCGTGAAAAGGAATAAAATATTCGAAGTTTTTCGATGACGTTGTCGTTCCCTTAGAGTCAGTAAAGTACTTGGAGGAGCAGTTGGATGGAACGGCTAGTGACTTGAAAAGAGGTTGTAGGATGAGAACCAACAAAAGTAAAACAGGGATGATGGTATATAGTCGAATTAAAACAGTCAAAGCTGAGGGAACAGGTTAGGGAAAGAGACACTGAAAGTAGTAGTCGCGTTTTACAATTCCCTCAACAAAACAACTGATGATGATAGAAGTAGAGTGGCTATAAAATAAGACAACGAAGCATTTCTGAATATGAGGGCTTTATTAATATTCAATATCAATTTATGTGTTGTAAAGCCTTAGGAAAGACTTTTAGGAAGAAATATTTGTATGGAGTGTAGGCTTGTACGAAAGTGAAAGGTGAGCAGTAAGCAGTTCAGACAAAAAGGGAGTAGAAACTTTATAAATGTCGTGTTAGAGAAGAATGCGGAAGATAGATGGCTAGATCGAGTAGCTAATGAGGAGGTACTAAATCGAATTGGAGAGAAAAGAAATTTATGACACAACTTGACTAAAAGAATGGATCAGGTGATAGGACACGTCCCGAGGCACAAAGGACTCGTCCGTGGAGGGAAGTGTGTGTGTGTGTGTGTATGTGTGTGTGTGTGTGTGTGTGTGTACGTGTGGGGGGGGGGGGGGGCAGAATGGGGGTTAAAAATCGTTGCGGGGAGCCAAGGGATGGATGCAGTAAACAGATTCACATGAATGTAGACTGTAATAGTTATTCGGAGATGAAAAGGTTTGCACAGTACAGAGTAACGTGAAACGCTGCATTAAACCCGTCGTCAGACTGCGTGCCACAACAATAACAATAGAAGCAAAAGGATGTCTGGCAATCTAGCGTCTTTGAAAGGGGGAGGGCTGCGTATCTGGCGACCTCCGCCCTTCTGAACTTTACGATCAGTGATGAGTGAACTCTATTCGCCATTCAAGCAGATGACACTAGCTCACAAGCGACCGTCACGCGAAACAAAGCCGGGGCCAGTGTGGTTAAGGGAAGGGTGGTGTCAGGTGTATTTCACGTGTTGTGCGTTAATGTCTTCGTAATTTGTTAGTTAAAACGTGTACTTTAAAGAGAAATGGTATTCTTCAGCGAGCAGGAGCACATATATGACGCTTAGCAGAGTTTCCTTTGTCGTTCGCAAGAAGGAAAGCTTGCTGTGGATGACGTTGCGAACTTAGGCGTGAAGAGGCATAGGGGCAACGAGGTGCAAATTGAGGCGACTTGTTGGCTGCAGTACTAACATTTCGAAAAGGCCAGTGACTGTAAATATTACCATTACGACCAAATGGTAGTGAATAAAAGAATTAAAGACGTGTGCTCTACTGCAAGCATGCAGTCGCATTGATTTATCTACATGGAAAGGTAGGATGGCAGAGCTTAATCTTAATTTATTTACGACCAGTGTTCACGATAAATTTAAATGATGTATCTTTAATTGTGTAGTGACACTAAACAGGTGTGGCACAAGATGAATGGCTCTACCATGAGTAGATTTGACTCTGCTTCTCCCACTGAATTATTTCATTTCCAAGGACCATTGCTGATTACTGGCGGCGCATCAGCGATTTTAGTGACGGCTCAAAGACGTAAGAGTCTTCCTCTACACGATTGTGCAGGCAGCAACATCCTTGAGTGGGCTGAGAGGGCCCAGGACTGTTAGTCCAGTTTTACAGGCCAGATCAAGTCCTAGAAACATTAGTTTCTTTAAGGATGTTATAAATAGCCCCCATCATCTCATCACTAAAACTCACCAGCTAAGCCAGGAGCCCCTGGCTAGTTACACATCTGTTCTTTCGGGCCATCTTCATCTTCATATACAAAGACGAGGGAAGTGTTTGGTGTCTACTTTGTACATCGATTGCTTATCTAAAATTGACTGTAAAATGGTGGTTTGAATATCTCATAATAGTTCAGTACAAAATGCCATTTTGGACATTAGTTACAGTAAATAAATTAAAACAAGCGATTTTAAACGCAGGCAAGAGGATAACCCTCTCTAAAACAGCCAATAAGAGTGCAAGTAGTTTTCTGGCGCAATTTCCCATGAGCGCTGCATCAAAGTAGCAGCATCTGTTGCAGCTGCCTTACCTCACCATGTGATGTCATACGTCTAGTGTTATAATCTTTTTCTTTCTTTATTGTTACTTCGTCCACCTCGCCCCGTCTAGGGGTTTTTAAAACCGTATGACGATAGACTGAATGATGGTAGCTACATAAAAAACAATGTCGTTTTCTTAAAACATAAGCACTAACAGGTAAAGATAAAAGAAAAATTAAATATGTAATTAAAACATGTTGAAAAGGACAGTGATGAAGCACAGACAGAAATAGAAGCACTACACATTCAATTAAAAGCTGAGTATCTTCACTGAGGATAAATGGATGCGGGGAGACGAAAAACAGTGGGTGTTCTGTAGGGATGAAGGATGTGAGTGTAAAAATGTAGGATGTTGAGTTGTATCTATGGGAATGAAGGTAGGTGTTAGGATGGATAGGGGGAAGACGGAAAAGGAGCAGGGGTTTGATGGGCGGGTAGAATCGTTGTATGGAGAAGGTAAAGAATGGATAGAGATGGAAAGGGTAGAGGGAGAAGAAAACCCTGATGCGATGTGAGACAGGTGGGGTATTATAGTTAGTAGGGTGGATAAATATTGGGGCCGATTTCATTTTCTGGGAGTGGGTTGATGCGTTGTGATAGGATGTGGAGTGTGTGTAGTTGTAGGGACCATAGTGTGTGTATGTAAAGGCGCGGTAGCATACCAGGGTAAGTGGTCGGAGAGGAAAGAATAGAGTTATTGGAATCTCGTTTGCGGATAGCTTAGGATATGCTGAGGTGTTCAGTGTGGTTGAAGAAAGGTGGGAATTTGATAAGATGGCCGAGGATCCACATGGGGGTAGACAGATGCGGGAAGCAAGGCAGAGTGCTTTACGCTCAAGTATTTGGAGGAGTTGATAGAACTTAGGTGGGACAGATATCCATTCTACACTTATATAAGAGAGGGTAGGTCAGATCAAAGTTTCGTAGATGTAGAGGATAGGTATGCGGTGCAAACATCAAGTTCGGTCAGTTAGTAGTTTTAGCCTATTGTCGGCTTTCAAAATGAGTGTTCATGTTGCACCCTTCTAATGCTGTATTCCAACGTTACAGGGTTATTTTTCTTACTCATTAACTTACATTTTTCTGCGCCAACTAGAAATTTTGAGTAAGTCATGTTGTAAATTCCTACTATCTTTCAACGACGACACCTTTCTGTACGTCACAGTAACTGCTGCTCACCCTATCGGTCAGGTCTTTTCTGTATATAGAGAATAAAAGCTGTCCTACCACACTTTCCTGTGGCACTTCTGACGATACCCGTGTCTCTGGCGAATACTCGCCAGCGAGGTCAAAGTACTTGGCTCTATTACTTAAAAAGTCTTCAAACCAGTCATTTATCTGAGCACCTTAACCATAAGCTCGGACTTTCGTCAGCAATCTGCAGTGTTGCACCGTGTCAAATGCCTTCCAGAAATCTGGGAACATGGAATCTGCCCTACATCCATGGTTTGTAGGATGTCATGTGAGAAAAGGGCAAGCCGAGTTTCGCACGAGCGATGCCTTCTAAATCCGTGCTGATTTTTCGGCAGAAGTTTTTCTGTCGCAAGGAAACTGATTGCATTCAAGCTCAGAATGTGTTCAAGAATTCTGCTGCAAATAGGTGTTGTGGACATCAGTCTGTAATTATGTGGCTCAGTTCTTTTACCTTTCTTATATACAGGAATCACCTGCGCTTTTTTACCATTCGCTTGGGACTTTTCACAGAGATTCGCTATAAACGCAGTCTAAGTAAGAGGCCAAAGCCACAGAGTACTCTCTGTAAAACCGAACTGGGATTCCATCTGTATCTGATGACTTAATTGTTTTCAACTATTGCAGCTGTTTCTCTGCGCCACGGATGCCAATTTCTGTGTCCTCCACGTGGGACTCTGTACGACAGTCAAACGACGATATGTTTGTACGATCCTCTTGCTAGAATAATTTCTTAAACGTGAAGCTTAAAACTCCAGGTGTCCTTTTGCTGTCTTCTACTACTACACGAGACTGGTCGACGAGTGACTGGATAGAAGCCTTCGACCCGCTTAGTGATTATAACTGTGACGGTTTTCCTCGGGTTCTCGGCGACATCTTTCGCTGGTGAAAGTTGTGGTGTGCTTCGAGCATTGCTTTTCTTACTTTTGGCTGTCAACATTTGAGGTCTCTTTTTTGTGGAGACGGACGGTTGTAGAACTCATGGAGGCGGAAGCCGCGGAAAGTGTATTACAGACTCCTTCGGTTCAAGTGTAATCTATAACAATGAAGTAACGGCTCCAAGAGCCAAAAACGCATTATTCAAGAATCAGTTTTAAGCGACGAATCTAAGAATATACTATAGAAGGTATATTCAACCCGCAAGTATCAGTGCGGCCCAAGAAGTAAACATCCATCACACGATCGGTAAAAAAAAAAAAGAAAAAGAAAAAAAAAAAAAAATAAAATAAAAGAAAGTTGATTTATTTCAAATACTCTGAGTACTATGGGACGTAACTTCTAAAGTCATCAGTCCCCTAGAACTTAGAACTACGTAAACCTAACTAACCTAAGGACATCACGCACATCCATGCCCGAGGCAGGATTCGAACCTGCGACAGTAGCGGTTGCGTGGTTCCAGACTGTAGCGCCTAGAACCACTCGGCCACCCCGGCCGGCTTGATTTATTCCATATAATTCCATTTATTTAAGTTAAGACAAACCGAATATTTTCAATTTGAAACTCCAGCCGACCGACGCTATTCTCTCATTTGTCCATCACCTTCTTGAGATTGTCGCCCGCGCTATACTTCAACCCCTAGGGCCTCATTCTTATAACCCAGTTGTTCCCAGCCTAGGGGTAATTACCGTCTTGAGGGGTGAAATAAAAATTTTTAAGGAGTAAAATCCAAACGATTCGACTCCGTTTCAGTCACGAAACTAAATTATTTTGAAAAAAATCGGTATTATTATCACAATTTTGTAAGACTCTAATATTGATTATGTATGTTACCAATAATTACTTTTTCTCAATTAATAGCATTAATGCGATGGAGGTTACAGGTTCCTAACATAGTCCAGGCAATACGTACTTGTGTTGTGCTTCGTTCCGTACATTGCTGATGATAAATGTGAGACATATCTCAAGAAAATGTCTTCTCCAAGTTGTAGGTACTAGCTGCAGAAGACCAGAAATTGCTTCATTACTCGATTCGAAACAGATAAATGAATTAATTGACAGCACGACACAGCGTAACGGCTACTATAATTCTGTACACAATATTATTATTATTATTACACTTAGTGGCTGTGGTCAGACACAAAGCATTAACAGCCTGAAGTCTTGCAATTTCTGCCAGTTCAGAAGTAAGGAGTGCAGCAATCAAATGATTTACGAGCAGTAAATACAGTGCACACATTTTAACTTGATTGGCTTTTAATGGGATTGCAGTGTGCAGGTCAAGCAAATGCAGCAATGGAAAGGAGTTATGCAGGGGAAGTATGTTTTGTAACGGGTGTCTATCCTTACTGTGGACAGTTAGCTTTGTTATCTGAGAAGGAGTTGCGAGTAGCACTTGCGATGAACCACGAATTCCTTCGTCATTCATTCTAAAACGCACACTCACACGCTAATGAGCGCCGCAAGCGCAGGCAAACTAAATATCATTCATCTTTCATTTTAAAAATGAAAGTGTTCGAAGAGAAGTCTTTCATTCTGCAGTTTAGTTACTTGCTGAAGTTGTAGCACTGTGGGGGAGGGGTGGGAGAAGGCAACAGACGGAGTGAGGGGGGGGGGGAGGGCAGGGGTACTAACTAATGTCTACTTGCAGTCAGGGGTAATAGTCCAAGTCTAAGAAAGGAACCCACTGTGATAACCGGCAAATTCGTCAGAAGTGCTCATCTATTATCTTACGCCTATTTCAGTCTTAACTGTGAAACTAGAGGCTTAGAGACGTATCATGAAATTAATTTATGGAAATACAAGAAAATTCTATGTTATTTCTGTACAGTTGTGATAAAGAACCTTTTTTCACCGTAGTTCTGACTATCGCAAGCCGATATAGGTTGCAAATATTCATGTGGATTGAATTAATGTCAATGTCTCCTATCTAATAGTACCGTAATTCTGCTATAACAGCTTTAATTTCACATCATGACCTATGCTACCAATAAGAACAACGTTTGATCCTGAACGTCTCTATAATGGGCTTTCAAGAAGTCTTCTTACTTTCATGTGCAATTTCTACCATAGCAGATGATCGGTTCATAGAGATGAACTTTAATTCAATTCAATTTCTTCATTCGACAACTCATGGACCAGCTTCGTATGGCATTGAATTATCGTCAGTTCCAGGAATTCCTCAGAAATTTGGACGCTGATTACGACAGTGTCGTGTATTTTGCAGAAATAAGGTGTCTCTGTCGAGGGCAGCTCTTAAAAAGATTTTATAGCATAATTGATTAAATAAAATCGTTCATGATATCAAAATCCAAATCTGTACCAGAATTTGACGATTCCAACTGGATTGCAGATTTAGCTTTCTTGGTATATTTGACTACTGCCCATTCAGATGACTTAAACACGCATCTTCAATGTAGAAAACTACTGATCAGTACAGAGCTTCAAGCAATAACCGTGTTCCAAATGAAACTGAAATTATGATAAGCACAAGTAAATGCAAACAATGTTTTTCACTTCAACGCGCTGAGCAAACATAATCGTACAGACGGGATGAAATAAATAGCCATAGTTTTCAATTTGATGTAATAATCTGAAAATCGGATTCAAGATTTTCGAAAAAATAAGCAGTACAGGTAAGCTAAAAGGTTCGATACCTCTCTACTAATGAATGCTATGTATCTCAAGTGCAGGGACAGTGAAGTTTCCTCTGCTACATACTCCACAGAGATTCGTAAATACACACTGAGGTGACAAAAGTTATGGAATACCTCCTAATATCGTGCCAGACCTCCTTTTGCTCAGGGGAGTGGAGCAACCTGAACACGTCGTGGAAATCCCCTGCAGAAATAGTGATTCATGATGGCTCTATAGCAGTCGATAATTGTGATAGTGTTGCCGGTGCAGATTGTTTTGCACGAACTTACCTCTCAATTACGCCCCATAAATGTTCGACGGGATTCATGTCGGGCGATGTGGGTGGCCAAATCACACGCTCTAATTGTCCAAAATATTCTTCAAACAAATTGCCAAAATTGTGGCCCAGTGACACGGCACATTGCCACCCATAAAAATTCCTTCGAAGTTTGGGATCATGAATTCCGTGAATGCCTGCAAATGGTTTCCAAGTAGCCGAACATAGTCATTTCCAGTCAATGATCGGTCCATTTGGGTGAGAGGACCCAATCCATTCCACATAAACATAGCCCACACCATCACAGAGCCACCACCAGCTTACACTATGCCTTGTTGACAACTACGATACATGACTTCATTGTGCCTACGCCATTCTCGAGTGGCATCAGGTCTTACCAGTTGAAATCGGGACTTATCTGCCCAGGCCGCGGTTTTCAGACGTCTACGGTCCAACTTATTTGGTCACGACCCCATGAGAGGCGCTGCAGCGATGTCATGCAGGCGAAGTCGTGCCGTGAGCAAAGAAACTCGCGTCGAGCGTTTGCTCACATTGCCCATTAACGCCAAACTTCGCACACTATCCTAACGGATACGTTCGTCATACATCCCACAATGATTTCTGAGGTAATTTCAAGCAGTGTTGCTTGTCTGTTAGCACTGACATGTCTACGCAACGCCGCTGCTCTTCGGTCGTTAAGCGAATGCCGTCGGCCACTAGGTTGCCCGTGGTGCGAGGTAATACCTGAAATCTGGTATTCTCGGCACACTCTTGATACTGTGGATCTCGGAATATTAAACTCGTTAGCGATTTCCGAAACGGCATGTCCCATGCATCGAGCTCCAACTACCATAGAGCGCGTTCGGAGTCTTTTAATGTCCGTCGCGCGGCCGTAATGACGTCGGAAACCTTTTCACAAGAATCACCTGACTACATATGACAGCTCTGCCAGTGCACTGCACATTTAAATCTACATCTCCATGGATACTCTGCAAATCATATTTAAGTGCCTCGCAGAGGTTCAAATGGCTCTGAGCACTATGGGACTTGACTGCTGTGGGCATCAGTCCCCTAGAACTTAGAACAACTTAAACCTAACTAAACTAAAGGACATCACACACATCCATGCCCGAGGCAGGATTCGAACCTGCGACCGTAGCGGTCGCGCGTTTCCAGACTGTAGCGCCTAGAATCGTTCGGCCACTCCGGCCGGCCCTGGCAGATGGTTCATCGAACCATCTTCACTATTCTCTATTATTCCAATATCGTATAGCGCTCGGAAAGAATGAACACCTCTATCTTTCATTACGAGCTCTGATTTCCCTTATTTTATCGTGGTGTTCGTTCCTCCATATGTAGGTCGGTGTCAACAAAATATTTTCGCATTCAGAGGAGGAAGTTGGTGATTTGAATTTAGTGAGAAGATTCCGTCGCAACGAAAAACACCTTTCTTTTAACGATTTCCAGCCCAAATCCTGTATCATTTCTGTGACACTCTCTCCCATATTTCGCGATAATACAAAACGTACTGCCTTTCTTTGAACCTTTTCGATGTACTCCGTTAGTCCTATCTGGTAAGGATCCCACACCGCGCAGCAGTATTCTAAAAGAAGACGGACAAGCGTAGTGTAGGCAGTCTCCTTAGTAGATCTGTTACATTTTCTAAGTGTTCTGCCAATAAAACGCAATCTGTGGTTAGCCTTCCCCACAACATTTTCTATGTGTTCCTTCCAATTTAAGTTGTTCGTAATTGTGATACCTAGGTATCTAGTTGAATTTACGGCTTTTAGATTAGACTGATTTATCGTGTAACCGAAGTCTAACGAGTTCCTTTTAGCACTCATGTGGATGACCTCACACTTTTCGTTATTCAGGGTCAACTGCCACTTTTCGCACCACTCAGATATTTTTTCTAAATCGTTTTGCTGTTTGTTTTGGTCTTCTGATGACTTTATTAGTCGATAAACGACAGCGTCATCTGCAAACAACTGAAGACGGCTGCTCAGATTGTCTCCCAAATAGTTTATACAGATAAGGAACAGCAAAGGGCCTATAACACTACCTTGGGGAACGCCTGGAATCACTTCTGATTTACTCGATGACTTTCCGTCAGTTTCTACGAACTGTGAACTCTCTGACCGGAAATCACAAATCCAGTCACATAACTGAGACGATATTCCATAAGCACGTAATTTCAATACGAACCGCTTGTGTGGTACAGTGTCAAAAGCCTTCCGGAAATCCAGAAATACGGAATCGATCTGAAATCCCTTGTCAATAGCACTCAACACTTCATGTGAATAAAGAGCTAGTTGTGTTTCACATGAACGATGTTTTCTAAACCCATGTCGACTGTGTGTCAATAGACAGTTTTCTTCGAGGTAATTCATAATGTTCGAACACGATATATGTTCCAAAATCCTGCTACATATCGACATTGACGATATGGGCCTGTAATTCTATGGGTTACTCATACTACCTTTCTTGAATATTGGTGTGACTTGCGCAACTTTCCAGTCTTTCGGTACGGATCTTTCGTCGAGCGAACGGTTGTATATGATTGTTAAGTATGGAGCTAATGCATCAGCATACTCCGAAAGGAACCTAATTGGTATACAATCTGGACCAGAAGACTTGCTTCTATTAAGTGATTTAAGTTGCTTCACTTCTCCGACGATATTTACTTATACGTTAATCATGTTGGCAGCTGTTCTCGATTCGAATTCTGGAATATTTTCTTCGTCTTCTTTTGTGAAGGCATTTCGGAAGACTGTGTTAGTAACTCTGCTTTGGCAGCAACGTCTTCGATAGTATCTCCATTGCTATCGCGCAGAGAAGGCGTTGATTCCAGAAGGAGATTTTCACTCTGCAGCGTAGTGTGCGCTGATATGAAACTTCCTGGCAGATTAAAACTGTGTGCCCGACCGAGACTCGAACTCGGGACCTTTGCCTTTCGCGGGCAAGTGCTCTACCAACTGAGCTACTGATGCACGACTCACGCCCGGTACTCACAGCTTTACTTCTGCCAGTACCTCGTCTCCTACCTTCCAAACGAGGTACTGGCAGAAGTAAAGCTGTGAGTACCGGGCGTGAGTCGTGCATCAGTAGCTCAGTTGGTAGAGCACTTGCCCGCGAAAGGCAAAGGTCCTGAGTTCGAGTCTCGGTCGAGCACACAGTTTTAATCTGCCAGGAAGTTTCAAGGCGTTGATTGTTTCTTACTGCTAACATACTTCACATACGACCAGAATCTCTTTCGATTTTCTGCCAGGTACACGACACTACCGCCGTCTGTAGATGTGCATATCGCTATCCCATGATTTTTGCCACTTGGCGTAAACGTACAGCTTATGCGTGACTAGCTCGCCAGTGGCGCCTCACGCGGTCGTTGGCTGCAACTGGCGAGCGCCGCCGCGGCACAGTTGTGGTCCGGCGGGCAGTGTGCGCCCAGCTGTCAGGCGGACAGGACGGGACGGGACAGCAGAGGTTACGAGCCATGAGGTCGCCGCTGCTGCTTGCTGCGCTCGCGATCGCCGCCGGGCTGCCCGCCGTCCGTGCGCAGGGCATCGCTGACAGCTTCATCTCTGGTGAGCGGCCGCTGTAGCCTAGCAACTCCTCTCGGTCGTACATACCGTCGATGCCATCATCAGGCTTGCACAATCTTCCTAGGAGCTCTTCTTTTGGGCGAGTACTTCGAGTTGAGTAAGCCCATTTTACGCGAGCTAAAACTGAACTGCTCTTCCACCCTCTAATCCCTGACTTACAAGGGGATGGAGGACAACGACTGTTGTACTACAGCACTGACATGCCACTGACATGCGTGAAGTTCTTGCTGAGAGTGAAAAATACGTATCTCGTAATGTTTTGTGTAATCTCTCTCTGTTTCGACAATTTATGCATTGGTTTTTGAGCAGAAAAGAATTACTTAGAGCCTCGCGACGATGATTAAAGGAAAATAAAAGTAAAAAACAGATTCGGCCTAACAAGTCAAAATCCGGTTCGTGACCAAAAAAATAATTTAAGTTGCACATGTTGCCGAGGGCGATCTCATCTTTAGTGATAAATAAGAATTTTTGCAACCAGGATCGAAACTTGAAATATTTTTGTATCCTCGGTGACCGGTTTAGACAGGTCTAGCCATCACCTTCGGATCATATGGAAATGTTATTACTGTGCATGAATTGTACGACCATAACGAGAGCACACTCCTATGTTTTAAATGGAGTGCGCTCTTGTCATGGATGCACGATTCATGTACAGAAATATTATTTCCAGAAGAACCGAAGGTGACAGCTAGACCTGTCGAAACCGGTCATTGAGAAAATAAGAATATTTCAACACGCGATCTTGGCTGCGAAAAATTCTTATTTATCACCAAATAAATAATGTTTTGCAAGTCATTAGGAAAGCGTTACCTATTTAATATTATCATGTTCTGCCAAGTACCGAAGGAAAATTCAGTTAGTGTTTACTCACATTCAACTTACAAGAGCTCCGTGTTATCCTCAGCAAAACACTATAATCTCTAGGATATAGGCTCTAGGTATGTAGCTCTTATTGGCGAAAGTAAGAACAAATAAATAATGTCATCACAATTTTATCAAATTCAGCTTCAAAATCTTTGCTGTACTTACTTTTTAGATGAAGTTCATGGTCTTTAGCTTAGCAATTAGTGCTCTGAGTGTTAGTGATAGATCTAAAGTGTGTAACTCGAACCTGGTCACTTGCCATTCGTCAACTGTGCTATACTAATTCCGCTCAGCATTTGATGAGTGATTAACTGTTCATATCGCGCAGAAAGGCAAGCTAAAAGGCTGAAGTGGGTTAGGGATTTGAGCAAGCTTAGCGTTTCGTAGCCAACCAGTAGCTCTGCTGTGTAATACGGGCTTGTCTACCATTGCAGGCGTTACATATCGTTACATACGCGGCTGAGGGGTCATAGAAGTAGGTTATTTAACAGTAGTGCAACAGAGTAGGTCAACTACGTTATTAGCAACAGTGTAACAAAATATACTACCTAGCATATGAAACTATCTAACTGTGTGGTTTACTAAATACGCAGTGTCGGAGCTGAATGAGGAACGTTATCTTAACTGTCCTAATGTCCTTTACTGGCTAAAACGTACCAAATCTTACTTCGCAACAGATCAGTGAACGGTGTGAACTGAAAAATGTGGTAGGACAAATTATTGTAAAGATATTATATCTAGTGAAGAAAGAAGTGTAACGTTAGTTATACTGTAGATGTTTTACTACATTTGTTTACTACCCAGCTATGCTTTTTCCCATCTATAGTCGACAAATTCTTAGTTTTTTGTATAAGGCTGTGCATTATTATCTACGATCATGGATATTTAATATTAAGTTTTCTTCATAAGCGTATGGATGAAACAATCTGCACGCAATAGTTTGAGGTGTTTGGTGAAGGATTACAGAATCGGCCTGCGTTAGAGAAGAATACACAGTAGGTTTTATGACATAGCTCTAGAGGATAAAAATATCGTTTCCTCTCGTACACAGAACAGGTACTAACCTTCGCCCTCTCCTAATGAACTCCTCGTGCACATTAGCCTTCAGCGTCCCATATTTGCATCTAAACTCAGTACTGTGCGTGATGGAGAACATTTCGCAGCAGTTTTAATCACGCCGCTATAGTTCAATTTGCGAACGGAAGTGGAAAAAAAATGACATCGATAAACCTCTGTCCGCGCCGTAATCCTTGTTACGTCCCTTCGGTCACAACTCGTTCATTCTACCAAGTACTAGTTTCGTAACTTTCGTCACAGTCTTTTCCGAGTAAATGTGACTTTTCTTTGGGCGAGCTCCATGGGAGTTTCCAGATGTATTCTTTAAAACTCTCTTTAACTCGATATAAAGAGGATCCCAAAAATTCGAAGAGTGCTCAAGAGGAAATGGCAGGAGGGAAGTCAGACCACTCACAGCCCGACAGTGACTCGTTGGAACTTGTACTGGTGTTTTACCCCATGTTTCTGTGACACATATGTGTCGAATTAAGCCAGTACTGGTTTATGCACACGCTTTGTACTTCCGAGGAACAATTGTGGGCAGTGCCTACTCTTCAGACGTGAACTTAATAATAGGTGAAGCTCGCTAAACTATGACACGAATTTCATCTAATTATTTCCTTATGTCACTGGCGTTTCGAAAAGCATCTAAAACTTTTTGCTTCTTTTGCTGGCAAATAAATCCTGACACCTTTCACCATGGGCAGAAATCAACATAGCGCTAGGTGCTCCGTTATATCTACTTGCGGCTGTAAACAGGATACGCATTCGTTCGGAACATTCACCCAAGAATACAGTTGCTCCGTAGTGATAAAATGTGCATCGAAAACGAAAGCCTGATTACAACTATTTTTGTGTTTCTATAAGCAGAAGTCGCGTCGTTGTCGACTGTATGAAGCAAATACCAAGATTTCACCGTAGGGTCTATAAATGACATCTTCTCAACTTCCTAAGCACATTAATTTTTATTTAGTCATTGTCACTTAAACTGCTGCCCTCGTAGTCATGGATCCCCTGAAGCAGGCCAGTAACTGGTACAGTTACTGAAATCTCGCATGGTTCTCTGTAGAAATGTGACGTTTTGGTTTAATGTGTTTAATTCTAGCAAAAGACCTTTACGTTTCATTTAACTCCCTCATTGATTCTGAAGCTTCATCCGGTGTGTGGCCACATAGCTTGTTGCGTTACCGTAGAGATAATCGGCGCGGCTGAATATGTGACTGTTCTGTTCGTTGCGAAAATTTTTAAATAACACATTAAGATTTCTTACAGTGAGTGGACGGGCGGACTGAGGACATCGAATTAACGTAACTGACACTTGTCGCTGATTCGTGTACAGCTATTTACTCTTGATCGAATTCTTTTGAGTGAGCATCTGCTACATAGAGCCATATACCGTAACAGTAAACGTAGAAGAAGAATTTTATTGAATTTTCGTTAATGTAAATTACTTATTCTGGGTATTTTCTGGACGGATTGAACATTTAATTAGTTTTCGAGAATGCAGTTAGGTAATACATAATTCAAATACAGTCCTACTACTGTCGTGGCGACCCAGTGATTAACTTATGAACGTAACTAATGCACTCTTGTGTGCTGAAACGGAAGTGAACACTCGAAGATGACCTCCTGCGATTTCAAGGCACCTACTCATAAGCGACACTTTAAAAACTATTCCAATGTAATTTATTGATTCTACATGTTTTCAAGTTTCCAGTGATCGTACACACTATATCCATAGCTCCACGCATTGCAAAAGAAGCGTCAGCCCAAATTAGCAATCTAAATGATTTAATGAACTTCACAGCAATAAATCTAAAGTTATGTCTATTGTCATATAATTCTTCTTGTGAAAATACATTCCTAGCCGAATAACGAAGTGGTTAAGTGATAGATCAATATATCAAAATTAGGAAGTTGGCGATTGGCTTCGGGCTGTCTTTCTGGCACTTAAACCAGGATTTCATTATTGACATAGCGTTGCTTAAGCTAAATCCCCAGTCACATCGCGTTTCGTGTTCTACGTTAAACAGTGGGCCTCCCGACAACTGTTCAGCTCTGCTGGTTGACAGTTATAACGAAAGGAAATACTGTGGTGATCGAATCGACCTCTGATTACATGACTGCTATAGTTCATTTACATATAAGTAGATAATGAACAGAATAAGGGTTTTTGTGACGTCACCAAAAGTTAGAAATACGAAAGTTCACTGAAAAACTTCAGTAAACATTTACAAAAAAGTAGTGAGTTTGCAATCTGCATTCTGTTGCTTGGATTAGTTAATAGGTTTCGTGATGGAGAGGTTTCTGTTTTTTTACAACGAAGTAACGTGAACGTTTGCAAGGAATACTGAAATTAATGGATAATTTTCTTGAATCGGATTAGTAATATAAAACTAAAGAGCGCAACATGGATTCGGAAAAATTTAGCTTCTTGGTTATAAAACAGACAGCCATGGATATTATTCATTTGCTTGTATGTTGGGATTGCTTCCTGTACGTTCACCAACTCATTAATTGAATGACGTACCATTAACAGTCCACCGAGATATTTCTTTCATGCGCGATGGTGATCCTGTACGTTTCATTGCGTGTGCTCGAAAGCGCCTTAATGTGTATGACCATAGTTAGCAGAAAGGTACAGGTGGACCAATTCCTAGGCTTCCAGGCTTACACAACATTAATGCATTGGATATCTTTCTTTGGGTTATGGCATGTCAACGAGTCCTGCAAAAAAAAAAAAAAAAAAAAAAAAAAAATAAATAAATAAATAAAACTATCAATGAAGCATCTCTTTTTACTTTAATTTCATAAAACTGGAAGTGTTGCTGCACTACGTACCGATATGCAGAGTTCGTTTTCACCGTTTGCTACTGAATGCGGGTCGCAAATATCATAGTAGTCGATCTCAGATTATCCACAGGTTTAATTTTAACTCTTAAATGGATAGGTTCAAGGCTAAATCCACTTCAAGGGACAGAGGGCTGCTCTTCTGTTATATTCGTTCTATAAGTTAAACAAGTGAAAAGTTCATGAAAGTCAGTATCTTTTATTTTTCTGTATTTTTGTTACCACAAAATTTTGTTCATGGGGCAACCTGTATAGAAAAACGTAACAATACTTACCCATAGCAAATGATAACTCAGGAAATTAGTTTATCAACAGGAAAAGAAAACCATGCATGAAGACGTTTCTCCGTTGGAGAGGTAGAGGTAGAGTCATTGATCACGTTCGTTCGAAAGTGGACAAGTTGGCTTATTTCCCTGTAGCATCTTTGCATCAAATTCACAATCAAATGTGGGAGGAAAAAAAATAATAATTGGAGAGAAAAGTTTATCAAGTAGTCCATAAGTAGGCTATGTACTGGCCCTTCTCTCTCATGATAGTAAAGAGCGTAGACACGAGACTATAGTCTGAAAGTGAAAATCGCGGCCATTCGCACCAAAACTGCTACGTACACAACCACTATGTGTGATTATAGGAGCGAAGGATGTTGTAAAAAGCGTAATGAATGCAAGAGTATAAGACACGGCGTGCTGCATATGTATAGAGGATTACAGTTCCCATGGTGATGGCAAATTGCACAACTTGTGACAAGATATTTTTTGGCGAAGAGTAATACGACGGCAAGGAGAGACATTATCGGCTGCAGTGAACGAAAGTGTTTTCGTTAACGCCAAGAATGCAGTTGTCAATCGATATAGTTTACCTTTTAGGTCACTGAACTTCTGCATCGTTTTCCGAAAGTAGGTTCAATTACTGAAGCGCAAAGTCTGCAAATCAGTCTCAGCCTCAATTTCCACATCCTCTTCCCTTGGCTCAGTAGGTTCACTAGCCTCAAAATTTCTTTAATTGTGGGTACTGGCGAAAGGCAGATAGTGCCGAGTTTGGTAATTACGGTGGGTGTTCGATCAATTCTACTTATCAGTCCCACTTCCAAAGCATCTTTGTGGACGGATTTATTATCTCGGCAAAATATTTTTATTTTTTTCGGAATCCATGCCAAAGACACGTAATTTTTCATATAACTGGGTGCTTATTAATTTTACAGCAGATAAAACAGACTTCACCCTTATTGGTTGCTGTTTGATTTCTGGCATGCAGTGGGGGGGGGGGGGGGGACTAACTTCGTACACAAAATAACAAAACGGTGCACAAAATCTTGTGGATTCTATTTTAAAAGGCCAATTAATGTTGTTGAGAAATTTATTTTCGCTTCTCATTCTGGTCATTAATTAACGATTGCGGCACAAATCTTGGTCAAAGCACTTACCAACATTTCTTTCGAAATTGGTATGGCGACAGCGATTTCATAAACCTGTAACAGCCAGTCGTCTACTTTAATATGTCCATCTCCTCAGTGTGTTCATTTGTGGTTCCAATTTTGGAAAATCCTTGACATGCGTTTACTTCAAGAGAAGTATGTCCACGTTCCAAATCAGTCGCTCATTTCTCATTTGTTGATAACCAAGAAGCATATTCCTTAATAAAGTTCACTAATTTTAATCTTCTTATTGACGGTAAGCTGTGCGAAACAATAGAAAAATATCAGATGCTTTATTATTCGTAAACGGAACTTACAAGCGGACTACTTCAGAAAACAGCACAGACAATGACAATCCTTGCTGATATGACCTTGACTTACGCTTGTTATCCAACATTTATCAGGATATTGAAAGAACGAAGTCCGTGTCCGGCCGAGATCCTTATATATGAAATATAGTTTTTCTGTCTCCTATGTCGATTTATGTTTTCCTTCGAGGGCCTATCAGACACTGTACTCGCGCTAAGACTGAAGAATCATACTACATACAAATACTTAGTGGAATTTATACACTATAATGTTACCTATACGGCACATTTACATGTTGTTGTTGTTGTGGTCTTCAGTCCTGAGACTGGTTTGATGCAGCTCTCCATGCTACTCTATCCTGTGCAAGCTTTTTCATCTCCCAGTACTTACTGCAACCTACATCCTTCCGAATCTGCTTAGTGTATTCATCTCTTGGTCTCCCTCTACGATTTTTACCCTCCACGCTGCCCTCCAATACTAAATTGGTGATCCCTTGATGCCTCAGAACATGTCCTACCAACCGATCCCTTCTTCTGGTAGAGTTGTGCCACAAACTTCTCTTCTCCCCAATCCTATTCAATACTTCCTCATTAGTTATGTGATCTACCCATCTAATCTTCAGCATTCTTCTGTAGCATCACATTTCGAAAGCTTCTATTCTCTTCTTGTCCAAACTATTTATCGTCCATGTTTCACTTTCATACATGGCTACACTCCATACAAATACTTTCAGAAATGACTTCCTGACACTTAAATCTATACTCGATGTTAACAAATTTCTATTCTTCAGAAACGCTTTCCTTGCAATTGCCAGTCTACATTTTATATCCTCTCTACTTTGACCATCATCCGTTATTTTGCTCCCCAAATAGCAAAACTCCTTTACTACTTTAAGTGTCTCATTTCCTAATCTAATCCCCTCAGCATCACCCAACTTAATTAGACTACATTCCATTATCCTTGTTTTGCTTTTGTTGATGTTCATCTTATATCCTCCTTTCAAGACACTGTCCATTCCATTCAACTGCTCTTCGAAGTCCTTTGCTGTCTCTGACAGAATTACAATGTCATCGGCGAACCTCAAAGTTTTTATTTCTTCTCCATGAATTTTAATACCTACTCCGAATTTTTCTTTTGTTTCCTTTACTGCTTGCTCAATATACAGATTGAACAACATCTGGGAGAGGCTACAACCCTGTCTTACTCCCTTCCCAACCACTGCTTCCCTTTCATGTCCCTCGACTCTTATAACTGCCATCTGGTTTCTGTACAAATTGTAAATTGCCTTTCGCTCTCTGTATTTTACCCCTGCCACCTTTAGCATTTGAAAGAGGGTATTCCAGTCAACATTGTCAAAAGCTTTCTCTAAGTCTACAAATGCTAGAAACGTAGGTTTGCCTTTCCTTAATCTTTCTTCTAAGATAAGTCGTAAGGTCAGTATTGCCTCACGTGTTCCAGTGTTTCTACGGAATCCAAACTGATCTTCCCCGAGATTGGCTTCTACTCGTTTTTCCATTCGTCTGTGAAGAATTCGTATTGGTATTTTGCAGCTGCGACTTACTAAACTGATAGTTCGGTAATTTTCACATCTGTCAACACTTGCTTTCTTTGGGATTGGAATTATTATATTCTTCTTGAAGTCTGAGGGTATTTCGCCTGTTTCATACATCTTGCTCACCAGATGGTAGAGTTTTGTCAGGACTGGCTCTCCCAAGGCCGTCAGCAGTTCCAATGGAATGTTGTCTACTCCGGGGGCCTTGTTTCGACTCAGGTCTTTCAGTGCTCTGTCAAACTCCTCACGCAGTATCATATCTCCCATTTCATCTTCAACTACATCCTCTTCCACTTCCATAATATTGTCCTCAAGCACATCGCCCTTGTATAGACCCTCTATATACTCCTTCCACCTTTCTGCTTTACCTTCTTTGCTTAGAACTGGGTTTCCATCTGAGCTCTTGATATTCATACAAGTCTTTCTCTTATCTCCAAAGGTCTCTTTAATTTTCCTGTAGGCAGTATCTATCTTACCCCTAGTGTGATAGGCCTCTACATCCTTACATTTGTCCTCTAGCCATCCCTGCTTAGCCATTTTGCACTTCCTGTCGATCTTATTTTTGAGACGTTTGTATTCCTTTTTGCCTGCTTCATTTACTGCGTTTTTATATTTTCTCCTTTCATCAACTAAATTCAATATTTCTTCTGTTACCCAAGGATTTCTACTAGCCCTCGTCTTTTTACCTACTTGATCCTCTGCTGCCTTCGCTACTTCATCCCTCAAAGCTACCCATTCTTCTTCTACTGTATTTCTTTCCCCCATTCCTGTCAATTGTTCCCTTATGGTCTCCCTGAAACTCTTTACAACCTCTGGTTCTTTCAGTTTATCCAGGTCCCATCTCCTTAAATTCCCACCTTTTTGCAGTTTCTTCAGTTTTAATCTACAGGTCATAACCAATAGATTGTGGTCAGAGTCCACATCTGCCCCTGGAAATGTCTTACAATTTAAAACCTGGTTCCTAAATCTCTGTCTTACCATTATATAATCTATATGATACCTTTTAGTATCTCCAGGGTTCTTCCATGTATACAACCTTCTTTCATGATTCTTAAACCAAGTGTTAGCTATGATTATGTTGTGCTCTGTGCAAAATTCTACCAGGCTGCTTCCTCTTTCATTTCTTAGCCCCAATCCATATTCACCTACTATGTTTCCTTCTCTCCCTTTTCCTACACTCGAATTCCAGTCACCCATGACTATTAAATTTTCGTCTCCCTTCACAATCTGAATAATTTCTTTTATTTCATCATACATTTCTTCAATTTCTTCGTCATCTGCAGAGCTAGTTGGCATATAAACTTGTACTACTGTAGTAGGTGTGGGCTTCGTATCTATCTTGGCCACAATAATTCGTTCACTATTCTGTTTGTAGTAGCTTACCCGCATTCCTATTTTCCTATTCATTATTAAACCTACTCCTGCATTACCCCTATTTGATTTTGTGTTTATAACCCTGTAGTCACCTGACCAGAAGTCTTGTTCCTCCTGCCACCGAACTTCACTAATTCCCACTATATCTAACTTCAACCTATCCATTTCCCTTTTTAAATTTTCTAACCTACCTGCCCGATTAAGGGATCTGACATTCCACGCTCCGATCCGTAGAACGTCAGTTTTCTTTCTCCTGATAACGACGTCCTCTTGAGTAGTCCCCGCCCGGAGATCCGAATGGGGGACTATTTTACCTCCGGAATATTTTACCCAAGAGGACGCCATCATCATTTAATCATACAGTAAAGCTGCATGCCCTCGGGAAAAATTACGGCTGTAGTTTCCCCTTGCTTTCAGCCGTTCGCAGTACCAGCACAGCAAGGCCGTTTTGGTTATTGTTACAAGGCCAGATCAGTCAATCATCCAGACTGTTGCCCTTGCAACTAGTGAAAAGGCTGCTGCCCCTCTTCAGGAACCACACGTTTGTCTGGCCTCTCAACAGATACCCCTGAGGCATGCAAGCCTCCCCACCAACGGCAAGGTCCATGGTTCATATACCTCTGTATTCCAGAAGCTACACTAGTATGGGGCGGAGGGAACATTGTGTACCACTGTGACTTTCCCTTTCACTTTATCCAGTCGCAGTTACTGCATGGGGAGAACGAAATTTTGGTAAATCGTATAAGAGTTCGAATTTCTCTTATTTTGACTCCATATATATATATATATATATGAGGAAGGAATGTTGATGGTGCCGGCCGCGGTGGCCGTGCGGTTCTGGCGCTGCAGTCCGGAACCGCGGGACTGCTACGGTCGCAGGTTCGAATCCTGCCTCGGGCATGGGTGTGTGTGATGTCCTTAGGTTAGTTAGGTTTAAGTAGTTCTAAGTTCTAGGGGACTTATGACCTAAGATGTTGAGTCCCATAGTGCTCAGAGCCTTTTGAACCAATGTTGATGGTCAGAGGATGTTGGTTGACTGCATTTTTATCAATTTATTTTCGTTTTACATAATCACAAAAGACTGGAAACGTTAACCAGTGACAGTCTACAGTGGATATCTTCAGAACCGTAAAAGTGGCCCCTGTTCGCTAATATGGGTATTTTGACATTGGCCTCTCAATATATATATTCTTCACTGTCGTTTCTTGTCAACAATATCATCTTATTCCCAAGAATTAGGAGCTTTCACTCAGTTAATACTGGGCAGAAATCCAATATGCATTTGGATAGCACTTCCTTAACTCTTGTGCAGAAAGGTGTGCAGTGTACTGCTGCATCCATTTTCAATAAGCTACCACAAGAATTAAAAAAATGTAGCAGTAATCCACGCGCTTTCAAATCGAAATTGAAGAATGTCCTCATGGGTCACTTCTTCTGTTCTGTTGAGGAGTTACTTGAAAAATTAAGCTGATTCTTATGTTACATTGTTGATTAAGCTTACTTAAGCTTATGGGTTGACTTTTTTTGGATTTATAAACATTTTGTTTTATCTGTTATTACTTCTATGTTGTAATTTCATGTACTGACATGTTTCATGACCTTGGAGATTTGCTACTCAATTTGGCCCTACGGAACTAGACGTGTGAATAAATAAACAAATGAAGCAGCAAACGATGATAAGGTCGCTAAGTAATGCTCTGAATGTTTGACAGATAATTAGTGTCGTTGTGTTCACCATTTGCCACTTTTATTGTATGATTCGGGTAATCGCTAGTGTAGGCCGATACCATTTTTAAGTTTCGATGCGTTTCGTGATTGTATAAAACGAAAGTAAAATATTAACAAGAAACATATATTAGCTGATCAAACGTGTCCTGGAAGGTTAATAGTAGACATTAATACGGAGTATGCTCACCTTTCGCCTTTACGACGGCTTAAACTTTGCTGGAGACACTTTCAGTGAAGTGTCTCAATGTCTGTGTACGAATGGCAGGCCGTCCTTCCTCAAGAGTTGAAACCAGGGAAGGTACGATGTAGAACGCTGGGGTCTGGAGCGAAGTAGACGCTCTCATTCAGAAAGTTCATACTCTGGCCGGGCTAGTCGATTTCAGGAATTTTACTGTCCACGAGTCACTGCAGCACAGATGATGCCTTATGACAGGGTATATTGTCATGCCGACAAAACTACTTTACGCAGTTCGTAGTGGTGCAAAATACATTCGCATTCATCCGATTTTAGCGTTTCCTGCTGGCCGGTGTGGCCGAGCGGTTCTAGGCGCTTCAGCCTGGAACCGCGCGACCGCTACAGTCGCAAGTTCGAATCCTGCCTCGGGCATGGATGTGTGTGATGTCCTTAGCTTAGTTAGGTTTAAGTAGTTCTAAGTTCTAGGGTGCTGATGACCTCAGATGTTCAGTCCCATAGTGCTCAGAGCCATTTGAACCATTTTTTAAGCGTTTTCTGTAGCGGAATAAGAGGAACAGACCGTAAGCACGCAAAACACCGTCACAACGTGACACCACGTCTTCTGTACTTCAGCGTTGGAACTGCACATGAAGGTAGGTAACGGGCCTTCACCGAACACAAGTTGTGCAAGTTATGCAAGTTATGTAACACACCGTGTCTTATACTCTTGCATTCATTACATTTTTTACAACGTCCTTCGCTCCTACAATCACACATAGTGGCTGTTTACGTAGCAGTTTTGGTGTGAATGACCGCGATTTTTACTTTCAGACTATAGTCTCGTGTTTACACTCTTCACTATCATGAAAGAGAAGAGCCAGTACATAGCCCACTTATGGCCTACTGGATTAAATTTTCTCCCCCTTTATTATTTTTTTCCTCCCACATCTGATTATGAACCTGATGCAAAGATGATACGGAAAAATACGCCAACTTGTCCACTTCCACCTCTCCAACGGAGAAACCTCTCCATGCACGGTTTTCTTTTCCTGTTGATAAACTAGTTTCCTGAGTTATCATTTCTTATGGGTAAGTATTGTTACGTTTTTGTATACAAGTTGCCCCAGTAACAAAATTTTGTAGTAATAAAAATACAGAAAAATAAAAGGTACTGACTTTCATGGAATTTTCACATGTTTATCTTATAGAACGAATACAATAGAAGAGCAGCGCTCTGTCCCTTGAAGTGGATTTAAGCATTAAAATTAAATCTGTGGATAATCTGAGATCGATTACTATGGTATTTACGACCCGCATTCAGTAGCAAACGGTGAAAACGAACTCTGCATATCGGTACATAGTGCAGTAACACTTCCAGTTTTATGAAATTATACTAACCTATCCGCCTTCAACCAACCACTGTATCCAACGTGATAGCATCGAAAACAAGTTCGGTGGCTGCACTTTAGGTGGAAAGACTGAATATCTCTATTCCATCTGGTTGTCGAAGAGTATAGCGTGATTCATCACTCCAAATCACTCGCTCTCAGTCACTCACTGTCCACCTTAGCAGTGACTATATTGAAGTGTGACTTACGAGGAGCTGCTCGACTATTGTTGCCCATTCTTTTTAACTCCCAATGCACAAATATTCTGCTATCTGGACTCTTGGTAGTACTTTAGAACTCACTAATTTCATGCAGTTTTATACAAGCACTCTCGGCAATGCTTGATGGTCCCTGTCCGTCACGACATGAGGTCTGCCTGATGTTGGTTTAGCTGTGGTTGTTCTTTCACATTTCTACATCTACATCTACAAGCCACCCAACGGTGTGTGGCGGAGGGCACTTTACGTGCCACTGTCATTACCTCCCATTCCTGTTCCAATCGCGTATGGTTCGCGGGAAGAACGACTGTCGGAAAGCCTCCGTGCGCGCTCGAATCTCTCTAATTTTACATTCGTGATGTCCTCGGGAGGTATAAGCAGGGGGAAGCAATATATTCGATACCTCATCCAGAAACGCATCCTCTCGAAACCTGGACAGCAAGTTACACCGCGATGCAGAGCGCCTCTCTTTCAGAGTCTGCCACTTGAGTTTGCTAAACATCTCCGTAACGCTATCACGCTTACCAAATAACCCTGTGACGAAACGCGCCGCTCTTCTTTGGATCTTCTCTATCTCCTCCGTCAACCCGATCTGGTACGGATCCCACACTGATGAGCAATACTCAAGTATAGGTCGAACGAGTGTTTTGTAAGCCACCTCCTTTGTTGATGGACTACATTTTCTAAGGACTCTCCCAATGAATCTCAACCTGGCACCCGCCTTACCAACAATTAATTTTATATGATCATTCCACTTCAAATCGTTCCGTACGCATACTCCCAGATATTTTACAGAAGTAACTGCTACCAGTGTTTGTTCCGCTATCATATAATCATACAATAAAGGATCCTCCTTTCCATGTATTCGCAATATGTTACATTTGTCTAGGTTAAGGGTCAGTTCCCACTTCCTGCAACAAGTGCCTAGCCGCTGCAGATCTTCCTATATTTCGCTGCAATTTTCTAATGCTGCGACTTCTCTGTATACTACAGCATCATCGGCGAAAAGCCGCATGGAACTTCCAACACTATCTACTAGGTCATTTATATATATTGTGAAAAGCAATGGTCCCATAACACTCCCCTGTGGGACGACAGAGGATACTTTAACGTCTGTAGACGACTCTCCATTGATAACAACATGCTGTGTTGTGTTTGCTAAAAACTCTTCAATCCAGCCACACAGCTGGTCTGATATTCCGTAGGCTCTTACTTTGTTTATCAGGCGACAGTGCGGAACTGTATCGAACGCCTAACGGAAGTCAAGGAAAATGGCGTCTACCTGGGAGCCTGAATCTAATATTTTCTGGGTCTCATGAACTGCTTCACAGTATCATTACCAACAGTCGACCCTTCTCTTTTGACAACACAATGACCCCCCCCCCCCCTCCCCCCTCTTTCTTTTAAACTGGCAGGTCTACTTCTCTTGACGTCTAGGGGTCAATTCCCCATTACCTAGAGGTGTCCGTATACTTTTGATCAGATAGTGTGCATGGTGGATGACTCTTCTAAGGACGTACGATAAACGACAGCCTGATGCGCAACTCCTAACTTGTAGAGTCTGCCAGTGGACTTGATATGAGAATCTCCGTGAGCCTTTCTCGCTTACTAAACAAACGTATAATGGAAACCATTGTTCTCCTTTATCTTCTCTATTTCTTCTAAGAATCCTACGCAGTAAGGCTCTTCCAATGAATCGTAGTCTGATATCTATTTTCCTGTAGTTAGTTTTAAGTAGCTGTTCCACTTTAAATCGCTCCGTACGAGTACGCCCAGACATTTAACGGATGAATTTCCACCGGCAATTGTTGGGCAGTCGCATAATCGAGCTGTAACGGGAGTTTCCGCTTTCTGAGCCTTGGCCGAGAGGACGCGCCGGCAGTGGGACAGCTGCTGGCTGGCGTATGACATATATGTAGCCCGGAAAGCCCGCCCGTTGCTGGCGGCGGCGGTGCTAACGGTAGCCCGCTGGCCAATTAATATTCCGAGCCTCGGCCGGAGCGGCCGCCGCCGCTGCCGCTTCCCCTGGCGCTGAGGGCCGAGCTTGCCCGTCGTGCAGGTGGATCACCGCCTCCAGCCGGATCAGCTGCAAGCGCTTGTAGCGCGTCACTCGCACTAGCCCCGAAGCCTACAAGAAAGAGAGGCCGCGGAGCGTACGTCACGAAGGTAGTCCTGCGCTCGCTCGCTGAAATCAGCAGACTAACTACGTTTCTACACCTGTCAACTCGTAACTAGGGGTGTGCGTACGAACAAAAACTGAATCTTCTACTGGAATCCGCTATTATGGACTCTCACTGTTATTAGTCCTATAATGATGGGAAGTGCATGGGCCTACTTATAATTTGTTACGGCTGTACTGGCGTACAATAAAATAAAATCATGCTAAAATATCAGTTGCATAAGGCACCACTTCCAGCATGTAATGAGTACTGTTAATCAGAAGAGACTAAATGCTATAAACAAGTCGTTATACCATTCATATCGAGCCTTTATTTCTTTCATTCTCGGGGCCTTTGTCCCGCTCCAACGCTGGGTCGGCTTTGTTATTACGGATTTCTCAGTGTTAACTGCAGAGGGTGGCCGGATGCCCTTCCTGCCGCCACCCCGTACCCCCCGGGACGGAAGTAGTGTACCACAGCTGTCTGCGTCAAGTGTAAGTCATGAAATAGTGTGAACATTTTCAAATGTTCTGTGAGTCGTGTAACTGAGGCGGACCTTGGGGACCAACGCCCTATTCACCTAGCGGGATGTGGAAAACCGTCTAAAAACCACATCCAGGCTGGCCGGCATATCGGCCCTCGTCGTTAATCCGCGGGGCGGATTCGATCCTGGGCCGGCGCGCCTACTCGAGTCCAGGAAGCAGCGCATCAGCGCTCTCGGCTACCCTGGCGGGTTATACCATTTATACCGAGTATTGATCTTAAATTAAATTTTACTGTATTACTGTTAATTAGTAAGACTTCATAATAGCAGATTCCAATGGAAGATGCCATTCTCGTTAGTATTTACACGTCCAGCTGCGAGTTAACGGGTTTAGAAACGCATTTTGCCTGCTGAGCTGAGCGAGCGAGCGAGTTAAGGACTGTCTTCGTGACGTAAGCGCCGCAGCCTGTCTTTCTCGTAGGCCTCGCACTAGCCTAAAGGCGACGGCACACGGGACGAGTAAGCTAACGTCGACGCGGCGCTCTACGCGTTTTGCGACCTCACTTCCTGCTATTTCACGTTGAGGAGCCACTTCGTCACGGGAAACTCAAAATAAGTTCTCCAATATTTCGGTGACGCGCCACGTAAAGTAGAACCAACAGAAAGCAAGAACGCTCCGTATGTAACAAGCAGAAAACATGAGGCTCACAGAAAGCAATATGGCATATTGTACAGGGTACGGCGCTTAAATCCGGACAAATGAAACTTTTTTAAAACCAAATTTACTAAAACAAAATACAAATGAAAATGAAAATCCTTTTACTTATAAGTTGTGGTATCTTTCAAGCGCAACGTTACTCGATGTAAACCCCTTAAGCCGCAATGGCTGACCGTTTTGGCCGAGAGGTTCTAGGCGCTTCAGTCTGGAACCGCGCCGCTGCTGCTGTCGCAGCTTCGATCCTGCCTCGCGCATGCATGTGTGTGATGTCCTTAGGTTAGTTAGATTTAAGTAGTTCTAAGTTCTAGGGGACTGATGACCTCAGATGTTAAGTCCCATAGTGCTCAGAGCCATTTCAACCATTTTTGAACTCCTTTGAGCAGAACATGCCATCGCTATCCAATAGCCAGCTTTGCACTAAATGGCTCGTATAAGGTCCTCCTCCGTCATCCGACGCATTGTTCGGTCGCTGACAATAGTTACCTCAGCGATTGCCCCGGGTCCTCCAAATCAGCGCCTGAGACTTTTCGATAACTGCCGCAGTTCGTGAGACGCGTCTCCTCGAATGAAGTTTGCTCGCCGGGTTAGGGGAACCTTCCCCAGACTCCTCCGAAGCATTATACTTGGCCTCAAAATCGTAAAAAGTTTATCTTGGGTACCCGAAGAATCGAATTATTCCAGTGGTCGAACGCCCAGCGCGATGACTTTCGGTAGTCACGCTCTTCGGTTTTACTCCACACTTGTCCGTAACATTTCGCCCATTTTGAGGTTTTGACTATTTACTAGATGCCTATGGCTTTGAAGAACGCCAATCGTGATCTCCGGTGGAACTACTATAAGGAGGAAAATTCAAACTGAAACTTGTCCAGATTTAAGCGCCGCACCCTGGACTTGTCGTGCCCGGTAGAAGAGGTTTTGTGTTATACCTTACACTCCGTGAATATATACTGCTTCTAAGCACCATCATTTTGAATGTCTCGGTAACGAATCGTTATACGAGACTATAAAATGAAATGCATTGTCGTTCAGAAGAAAGATACAGTGTGGCATAGTGAGAAGAGGTGCCGTGTAACGGAACAGAGTTTCGTATGAAAGAGGGTTCGATTCCTGCTGAAACTAACTGTTTTTTTCACCGACGCGTTTTATAAAACGTTTTGGACTTCCTCAAGAAATTAATCGAAATAATTTACGTAATACCTGATGTTACGTAAATGTAAGTGCATTCTCTGTCAGGAGGAAGTTTGTTCGATTTGGTGAACTTTTATAAGCTGATGGCCTTACTGACTGGACATGAATCTTTCCTTTTTTTTTTTTTTTTTTTTTACATATTGATGGATATTGAAGTTCCTATTCATGTATACCACAGACAGAACAACATGACTAGCATATGGATGAGGGAAGAAATATGCGTTTTAATAGAGTTAACGTAGCAATGTTATGCGCGTCCATTGTATTGTTTACGACCCAAATAAAGCTGCCAACTGCCGCTGGAGAGTGCTGAGAGCACAAAATCACATTAAATAGATCGTCTCGTGTGCCGTCTGCGCCGTGTCTGCCTGACGTTGGATGTCACGTCTGCGTGCTCATCAACGTTAGCTGCCTCGTTCCATGTGACGAGGGCTGAAGGTAAACATTTGTTGGCCTGGTACACAGTAGGCATCATATCAATGAAATTGTGCGTGTTACATATTACTGTGAGGGAAATTCAACTTGATCTAAAGAATAACTTCGTATGTATGGCTTTTTAAATAAGGACACCAGACAAAAATTAGTCTTAACATTAATTTATACGTTTTCCGGTAGCTGATCACCGTGGCTGCGGATTATATTACTTTAAGAAATACAGGAACCAGCCACGTTTTATGTATTTTTATTTATACCAAAAAAGCAATTAGCGCTTTTGTCCACGTTCAATTGCCGTACTACATATTTAAATTTTCAATTAACACATCGTTAAAAACGTCGACTGAAATTGGGGTTCTGCTCCTGCCCTTTGCAAAATAACAATTTTGTTTGCGTAAAAGAACTGTAAGTTTGACTGTAGACATGCGAGGGGCGTTCAATAAGCAATGGAACACATTTTTCGCCTCGGGCAGTTTCGGTTCAAAAAATGCGAAATTTGTTGTGGGACATGGTGGAATATTCCCGCGTCATCCCCTATAGTTTCATGAAGTCCCAATAGGTGGCGGTGCTGTAAGTAGCCTTTCAAAATAGCGTCTGAAACGGAGATGGGTTCCAAGCAGAGAGCTGTGATTGAGTGTCTTTTGGCTGGAAACCAGAGCATCTGAGGCATTCATATGCGCCTGCAGAATATCTACGGAGATCTGGCAGTGAACAAAAGCACGGTGGGTCGTTGGGCGAAGGGTTTATCATCATCGTGACAAGGTCGCGCATACCTGACTGATCTCCCGTGTGCCGGCCAGCCACACACAGCTCTGACTCTTGCAATTTTGGAACTTGCGGACACTCTCGTTGGAGGTGATCGACGGATTATAATCAAACACCTCGCTGCACAACTGGACGTCTCTGCACTAGCTGGGTTCCTCGCCGCCTAGCAGAAGACCGTGAAGAATGACGGTCCATCTGTGCGGGAATGGCTGTGCGTTACGAGGCTGATCGTGACAATATTTTGTCGAACGTCGTCACAGTCGGTGAAACACGGGTTCACCACTTCGAAAGGGAAACAACGACAATGCATTCTCCTCCGGAGAGAAAGCTGAAAGCCACACCCTCCGCCGGTAAAGTCATGGTGACGGTATCTGAGACTCTAAGAGGGTTATTCTGTTTGATGCCCTTTCTCATGAAGCAGCGATCATCTCTGACGTGTGTTGTGCTACCCTCAAGAAACTGAAGATATTAGCCTGTTCGTCGTCACAAAAATTGTAAACGAACTTCTCCTCCTCCATGGCAACGCAAGGCCTCGCTTAAGTCTGTGCACTCAGAGGAGCTCACGAAACTTCAGTGGACTGTTCTCCCTCCTCCACCCTACAGTCTGCATCTCGCACTATCCGGTTCCAACTGTTTGGCACGATGGAGGACGCACTCCGTGGGAAGCAGTGCGTGAATGATGGGGAGGTAACTGATGCAGCAAAATGTTGGTTCAGATGTCTACAAGTACAGTGGTATCATGCGGGCATACAGACTCTCCCAGTAAGGTGGTCTAAGACCATCGCATTTAACGGAGATTATGTTGAAAAACACGATTTGTTGCCAAAATAGTGTAGAATATTATAATGTATTAGAATCCAGAACGGAAACAACGCAATTACAAGAAAATATATTGCATTACTCGTTGAACGCGCCTCGTATATTGCAAATATACAACTCGCGAAGTGAAGTAGATAGACAAAGTTTTTATTTTGCATAGAGGAGTTGGAGCATCCACATTACATTCTAAGTTTTTAACAATGTGCTAATTGAAGATTTAAATACAGTGTGGCGCAAATAAAAGTTGTCCTTGCAAGTATAAAGGAAATGCAAAAAATGGTTCAAATGGCTCTGAGCACTATGGGACTCAACTGCTGTGGTCATAAGTCCCCTAGAACTTAGAACTACTTAAACCTAACTAACCTAAGGACAGCACACAACACCCAGCCATCACGAGGCAGAGAAAATCCCTGACCCCGCCGGGAATCGAACCCGGGAACCCGGGCGTGGGAAGCGAGAGCGCTACCGCACGACCACGAGATGCGGGCAAAAAAGGAAATGCAGTGCAATCACATAAACGAAGAGCTAAATTGGACTTGCCATTTATTTACAGAGCAAAATATATTTACTGAAGATGTTGAAAGTAATCCCCTGCAACATCAGTGCACAGCTGTTCACGTATAAGCACATTCAGATACACCCGGCGTAAAGATCGAATGTCGATGGCGGCAACTTCAGGCTGATGTTGTCTTCCAGTCCCTGTATTGTGTGTGGATTTGTTTCATAGACCTTGCTCTTCAAGTGTTTCCACAGGAAAAAAAAAAAAATAACATGCTGTTAGATCCGGCGAACGTGATGGCTATAAATGTTTGCCGACAGCTCGTTCTTCAGTGAGGACATCACGGACTCGTTCCAGGGATACCGTTGACGTATGGCATGCTGCCCTATCTTGCTGGAAGAAGCAGTATTGTCTTTCATTTCAATGAGTTGTGCACAAAATGTATTAAAAATATCCATGTATGCGACCATGTTGAGGGTGGTGTCAAAAAATATCGGTCCAATGATGCGCGCTCCTGTTACACCGCACCAAACTTCGATTTTTTCATCATGGTGTAGTTAGTGACACACAATATGAGGGTTCTCCGTTGTCCAGTACCTCGTATTCTGTGAATCCACATTGCTGTAAAGATGAAACTGAGTGATGAAATGGAAAGAGTCTAACAAACCATCGTTGATCTTATTCAAAAGCCACGTTTCTGACCGTCACCCTCCTGTAATTGCTGCACATCAGTCACATTACATAGCTTCAAATTAGGACTTTTCAATATCCGCTGGCAGTTCCTCCTATTTACATACGCTTGACGGGCCAATTTACTCGTAGACTTCTTTGGTATCTGAATAATTCTACGGCTAATGTCTGAAATTATTTTTGGTGTGCGAACTGAGGAATTCTTGTCGTTTTACAACTTGCACAGATCCGTAGGTGTACCAATTTTTATACAGTTTCTTATTGCTTTGCTGGTAATCGTATATCCGGATACTTGACCCCAAAAGTTTCGCGAGTTTCCTTAATCGAACTCGTTTTTACATATTCTTCCACAATATCAATTCTTTCTTCTATGGAGAAAGTCATTTTTTACAGGAAGCAAAGAGAAACGTCTAACTTCACTGAAGAAATAAACTGAAATGCTGGCAGAAGAATGTTAACAATCGGTTACTATATAAAACGTCCATTACTGTAGGTGTTTGTTTAGAAATCGAAATATTGCATTGACATTCAAAGGGGAGGGGGCTATTTTTGACTGGGCCACCCTGTACTTATTGAGCCAATTGAAGATGGCCGAAAACACGAAACACGTATTGGTACTAATGAAAATACATAAAAAAGCGATTGGTTCCTGCTTTTCTTACAGTAAGAAAAATAGTCATCTAAGGGAGGCATCACGCTAATACTCCATAACACCGCTTCCAACCCTGGTAAGAAACCCTATTCGGCAAGGAAGACGGTCCTCCAGTTTCTTCAGGTATGTCTTACCCAGCTCAAGCCACTTATTAATGACTAATCCCCATGTAGTTACCAACAGCGAAGACTGCTACGTCTCAACCGGTTTTAAAAAGTCTCACTATCGGGCCAGTTTAGATACGATATTGTGTCTAAGTGTTAGCCACACCATGTGAACACGACTGTTGTCATCTTGGAAGACGCGAGTGTCGACAACATACTCATCATGAAGAGATAGAAGGAAGAACAACCGTTGGTCACTGGCAATGTTAACAAACAACACCCCCAAAACATCACAGAACCACCTCCGACTTGAAAATCCTCCACTGACTGTAGATTAAATGTCTCATTAGACCGCCAGTGCAGTCGACGCCTTGCACCATTTAAAATACACGCTTCCAATCAACTACCATCGAGTTTTTGTGTTGTTTGGCCCGCTGGGGCCGTACATCTTTCGAGGTAAACAACTACAGATTTCCATTGCATCCAGTCTCCTTCCCAGTCTTCGCTCGGAAGACAATTAAGACAGACCTAGTTCACCGACATCAGCAATTCCAGTTGTGTCTGAAGCCGATGGGCGATGACTATCGTAATTATAGGATTACTTGTTGTCTGTTTTTCCCACTGTTAAAAACCCTTTTCTCAAGAATGGGAAGACATATCGAAATTTGGGCCAAATACTACGGCCTACGTTCCCTTGACGCTGTAAAACCTTGAAGCTTCTAAGTGAAAACAGTGAAGACATACGACCATTCATGACACATATTCTGATACTCGCAAAGGCACCCATAAAAACCTATGAGGTACTTTTCATTGACCTGGAATCACGAAATTTGGCAAGAAGCAATGTATCACAGTACAACTAACGAAAAAATCCGAAAATTGTTAATTTATATTATTAACAAAGAGATAGAGGGGCTGGCCAGTACTTACCTCAGCTCAGTACAGCCGATAGATACACAAAACAGAACAGAAAATTTACGTTCCTAGCTTTCGGAACTTTGTTCCTTCGTCAGGGAGGAGAGAGGGGAAAAAAGGGAAGAAGGGAAAGTGGATTCAGTTACTCACAACCCAGGTTATGAAGCAAGAGGGAAAGGTAAGCAGGGAGGGTAGCAAGGATGGACAACGAAGCCTCCATCCTTGCTACCCTCCCTATCGGCTGTACTGAGCTGAGCTAAGTACTGGCCAGCCCCTCTATCTCTTTGTTAGTATTTGTTTCACATCTTTATATGAGATTTTCCATTCATCATTTTAATTTATATTATATCACATAAAAATATCTTTTCACAAGTACAGTTCAAGTAAAGGATAATATCTGAAAATTGTTCGTTTGTAATTATCCCACACAAAAAATATTTCTTTTGTCGTTTTGTTATCCGACATTAAATTTAAAATTAAAACATTCTCGCAAGTCTTGGAATTCTCGAGACCCATATCTTGCCAGTACCAGTGTCAATAACAGGCAAAAATCGTCGAGAATCTCGAGTCCCAAAATGGATGTACTGCCTGTAAAAGTAATGAAGTTGGCACGGAACCCTCAGAGTGCGAATCATACTTGCACCTTGACAGTCTTTTTTTTTAGTTTCGTAGGGTTTATTCCCTTGTTCCCTTCTTTCCTCGTATCTGTGGCCAAACCTGTTACCAGATATGCAGTGGTGAAAAATCTTTTTGTGAGCTGTTTATATTGCGAATGACGTGCCACCTACATCGACCGAACTGGAAAGCTTGTCAGCAACTGCAGAGCAGAATACGGATGTAATGTTCGACTGCGAGAATACAACAGAGTGGCACTAGCGGAACACCATCGCATCTGCGAGCTACCTTCTTGGTTAGACAGCTGTGCTATCGCAAAGGCAAAATAAGAGAGGTGAACAGAGTCTTGAAGCAGCCCAAAATCTCCTACAGACAGAACGCCTATAGCCACCCGGCGTCTTGGTTGCCAGCCATACCAGCGCGACGTACCACGTATGAAGGACGTAACCACTGGGCAGCGACTTCACGGGGCACTGCTGCGAAATTCTCAACAAATTGCACAAGCCTAACTGATGCCACACTGCCGAAACTACTAGAAGGAAAATAATATCCTTGAAAACATTTCGCCAATTGCGACTAAGTTACCAATTATCTGCCAGCTTTCTAATGCACGGGCAGTTCCCCATACATACCCTCTGTCTGCTCTGCAATAGACCAGTGATATTTTAGAACAAAATGAAACATTGAAAACTGTCATAGCAAAACTTATCAGAGAAGGAGAAACGCAATGTATTGCAGTGCCTTAACTGTTCCCCATACATACCCTCTGTCTGCTCTACAACAGACCAATGGTGTTTTAGAACAAAATGAAACTTTGAAAATTGACATTGCGAATCTTATGAGAGAGAGGGAAACACAATATACTGTAGCGGCCCCTCCCGCCGGAGGTTCGAGTTCTCCCTCGGACATGGGTGTGTGTGTGTTGTTCTTAGCATAAGTTAGTTTAAGTAGTGTGTAAGTCTAGGGACCGATGACCTAAGCAGTTTGGTCCCTTAGGAATTCACACACATTTGAACATTTGAACTGTAGTGCCCACTTCCAATAAAAGCTGTTTACGTTCTGAGAAATGCAGCTGCAACATTGCCGAAACAAGGACACGCGAAATGTGAAGGGCGTTCTGTGTTATGGTGGATGTGAAAGTCGAGTAAGTGTCAGACTTCAAGATGAAGATAGGCGTTTCGATTCAAATGGCTCCAAGCACTATGGGACTTAATATCTGAAGTCATCAGTCCCCTGGACGTAGAACTACTTAAACATAACTAACCTTAAGGACATCATACACATCCATGCCCGAGGCAGGATTGGAACCTGCGCCCGTTGCAGCAGCGCGGTTCCGGACTGAAACACCTTGAGCCGCTCGGCCACAGCAGCCGGCCATAGGCGTTTCGCCCCCGCTTTCGTTTAGCATGTGTTTTGGCACTTACGGAAGTTTGCATAATTGGCAACACTTTGAGAAAGTTAAAAACGTCAAGTGGCACACCATCTACAGGTCTCTATGATTAGATAGATGAGTTTGTTCACAGAATCCACGGAGGGAAAGATATTATTCGAAACATGACTATGCTTAATATACAGCTGGGCTGTGGTGGTGATTGTCATTTCAAGAAGCCAATGAGCGAAGGCTTCGTTTATGAATTTCTAGTACTCATCTTAAATGATTCACTAACTATTCGTCCCCGCCTCTGGGGGGCATTTTCGACGATGACATGCTGGCAATTGCGTGAGCCTTATTTTAAAGTGCATCACAATGTCTTATCACTGGCAATGTCCGTCCCTCATACGGAGAAGTAAATTTGTGTGTAGTTTTATGCAGGGCCATAGCCTCTATTTATGTTGATAATGAACCAACCAAATCAGAAATGTTCATGTCTGCAAGATATTTCGGTTACTCCATTTGAACAAAACACACACACAAGCTGATAAATTCACTGGAAAAACATCAGCTATCACTTTAAAAGAACACATTGGTGAATTTGGAGTGCTGTATATCGTGTAAAATTGGCCGTTAGACACTTGTGATCCCACGTTAAGCGCGCTTGATTATTTGGTGACAGCTTTGGGCTGAAGTGTCTGATTTTATGCCCCTGTTTGACTCCCGTCATTTAGAATTCTTACCCTGAGATTTTTTCTAGGTTCCAGAAAGACGATGGGAGGAACCAGTTTCGGGTTCACCTGGATACTCTTTGTGGCGTTGGTTATCAGTCCAGTGGTCGAATCAGAAGTCTGTCAGTGTGCAATGAGATTGCTACAGGCGTCCAAATTCTGACAGTTTAATCTTGCCTCGCGGGTCTACTCCGAAGATCCTAAACGAAAACTGCATCACAAATAGAGGAGTGCAACAATTTCAACCGGCTACTAATATAATTACGTACGCTTCTGCGGCCAGAATTAGTTGCCATTAGAGTTTCTGAGAATCGTTCCGCGTCATAACGTAAAAAGCTATGCTGGAGAAACCAACGTTTTGGCCACTGGTACAAGGGCCTAAACGTTGGTTTCTCCCACAGTAATTTTTTGACCTGATGACGCGGTACGATACTCAGAAAACTTTAATTTCAATTTCGTCCGGATCCGGCGATTACTGTTGCTCCAGCGATGGAGGCGTAATTACGCGGTGTAGTGAACTTAACGTCAACGCCACATTTCGCGTGGAGCACGTGGCTTGCGCCAGACGTCGTTTCCTGGGCAGTTTCGGAACAGCGAGACGGGGAGTGACATCACAAGCTTATAAATTCGTAAGTTTTATTAAATGTCTATATTATGATGAAAACGGAATATAATGGAGCTAAGGGTAGTTCGATAAAAACGCTTAATAAAGTCAGTTGTGGAATAATTAAGTGTGCACGGTTATCTCAAATCTTTAGGGTAAGAATTATACAGCCGTAGATGGTCACGGTCTGAGCATTTTGAGATCAGGAACCATTAGAAGAAACTGAATTTTTCAAGCGGTTCTAGGTCTTGAGTAAGCAGTACATATGAGGGACATCTTTGTAAAGCGTTTATGTTTTATAACAACAAATACGAGTGCTTGCTGCACCGACGAATGGCAACGCTATCTCGAAAACCAATATGCAGTTGTCTGCGATATGTCTATGTTGAACTTTACTACCGTTTAATATTCGCTGACTAGTTGTTGACGATGAAGCATTGTTCATTACAAAAACACAGAGGCATGCGTTTATAGTGCAGCCGGATGTAGTGCGTGGAAAGTCTAACGAACATACTGAGAATATTTTCGCAATATGCGTCATTCTAATGGAAAGAAATTCGTCGCCACGGATAGAAACATACGAGAAACTGGGTGACTGAAGCCACAAAGAGTTGACCAAGAATTATTTGCTCAATAGAATTCGAGGACATGGTGTTAGATTGTGTTGGAGAAGATTTATCAGTGAGCATCTGTCTGCTTGCCTGTGAAATGGACACGGGAAAGAATGCGATGAGCAAACGACTGCTGAGCAGGAAAAGGGAAAAGAAAGAACCGTATGACATTGTTAGTTATGGTTCAAATGGCTCTGAGCGCTATGGGACTTAACTTCTGAGGTCATCAGTCCCCTTGAACTTAGAACTACTTAAACCTAACTAACCTAAGGACATCACACACATCCATGCCCGAGACAGGTTTCGAACCTGCGATCGAAGCGGTCGCGCGGTTCCAGACTGTAGCGCCTAGAACCGTTTGGCCACTCCGGCCGGCCCATTGTTGATTAGGAGACCTCTACAATAGGGTGACCATACGTCCCGATTAATCGGGATTGTCCCGTTTTTTGAGGCTCAAAAATTTGTCCCGACATTTTTTTTTAAGCAAGCAATTTGTCCCGATTTTCAATGATTATTTTCATACATTTACAAAGTGGTTAAAATATTTTCTGAGTGTCGATTTTATAAACTATCAATTGAAACTGACATTCCGTACGTTGGTACCCTCTGATAATGTGCAGCTTAAACACTATAATTGTTGCATACTCTTATTTTCTTTGCTTTTGCTTGCCATTGTTGTCAGCACTCAGTATCAGTTTCGTGAAGTGCTAGCACGTCGTGGCGATGCTGAAACGAAAATCAACGTTTTGGGAAGATCTTCAGAGGAAATTTCCTTGCTTCACTGCTACAGACAATGACTGTTCAGCAAAATGTAGCGTATGTAACTGTGCTGTATCCGTGTCTCATGGTGGTGCTGCAGATCTCAAGCATTATATGGAATCAGAGAAACACAGGAAGAATCTTCGATCGGCAGGTTCCTCGCAAAAAAGACGAGATATTTTGTATCTTCAAATACACGGGAATAGAAAAACGTAGCTGCAGCAGAAGGAACCCTGCCATTCCATGTTGTTAAACACCACCAAAGCTACCGTTCTAATGACTGCAGTGTTCAACTAAAAAAAAAAAAATTTCCTGATTTTAAGATTGCAGAAAATGTTTCGTGTGGAAGAACAAAGTGTGAAGCAATTATCAACAATGTTATAGCTCCACATTCCCAGAAACAGGTAATAGCTGCTGTAAACAGTGCAAAATACTTTTAATATCTACTGATGCTAGCAACCATGGGCTACAGAAAATTTTTCCTCTGATAGTTCAATATTTTTCTGTAAGTGAGGGTGGACTGCAGACGAAATTGCTTGATCTTGATGAATTGCAGAACGAAAAGTCCGAAACAATTTACAATTGTCTTTCTCATGTTATACAGTCATTCAGTATCATCTCAAAGTGTGTTGCATTTGGTGCAGACAATACTAACTGTAATTTTGGGGGGTTAATGAAGAAAGAGGGTAATGTTTTCACACATCTGAAAGAAAAATTAAAAAACTCTAACATTGTTGGCATAGGTTGTCCAGCACATGTTGTTCATAACACACTTCAAAGTGCTTGTAATGTTTTACCTGTTGACATTGACTGCATTGCCGTGAAGTTGTACAACTGTTTTCATATTTTTTCTATTCGTGTTGCAGAAATTACTGAATTCTGTGAGTTTGTTGGTGTTACTTACAAAAATTTACTTTCCTTTTCCAGAACAAGATGGCTTTCATTGTTGCCAGCCATAGAAAGGATCTTGAAAATGTATGAACCTTTGAAATCTTACTTTTTGTCACAGTTTAACTCAAAGTGCCCTGCACCCTTAAAGAGTTTTTTCAGTGATCCTATGAATGAATGTTATTTACTTTTTGTACATTCACAAATGAGTGTTTTCCAACAATCCATTCTGAGCATTGAGAAACAGAATAATTCTATATGTGAAGTATTAGCAGTCTTAAATAAAGCTTTGACAAGTCTAAATTCTAGGAAACATGAACGTTTTGTACCACTAAGTGTAAAAAAGCTGCAGAATGATTGTGATGTCCAGTCTGTTACGAAATTTGACATAGCAGTATCAACGTTTTATTATGCTTCAGTAGACTATTTATCCTCATGGTTACAGGGAGTAGCTGAGTTTTCTGTATTCTCATGGATGATGCTCAGAGAACCACCGTAATGATCAGTAGTTGAAAATACTTTAATGTGGCTAAATGAAAAGGGCATTCTAGTAAATGACAGCCTCTTATTTAATGAAATAGTTCATATACAGTCATTTGTAAAACAACAAGTGGAAACAGACAGTGAACAATGGAATCAGTTGATGGCACATGAAAAATGGTGTAGGTTTTTCAGATCTTGCCAGTGTAATGAACAGTTCAGAGAATCGCTTAATATAGCGCAGTGCTTTTTTTCACTCCCTGCCCACAATGCAAATGTTGAAAGAGTTTTCAGCTTACTATCGTCACAGTGGACAGATGAGAGGAATAGATTTACGGTGAGGAGCGTTAAGTGTATTTTACTGACCTGTTTAAACTTCAGTAAATACAGTTGCCCTGGTTTCTATTCATACCTATTAGGCAAACGTGAGTTGCTGAATGAAATTTATCTTCGAAGAAATATGATTGCAGTGTTCACTAAGAACTTTTTTGTGGTGATTGTTACTGTATGTCTTTCTACAGTCTGTGTTATAAATGTTACATTTCTTAATGAGTAAATTTCTGAAAACTTGAAATGTACTTCTTTCCAGTTTTTCCATTCTTTGTTTGGTTTTGTACACACACACACACACACACACACACACACACACACACACACACACACACACACACAAATATCAGTGAAGGCTATATTTGCAGAGGAAGAAGAAATGTTAGCATTAAAAGTGATATTTAACGAGAAATAAAAATTGTCCCACTTTTTGGCCAAGAAAATGTATGAAAGTCCCACTTTTGTCCGAAGAAAATATGGTCACCCTACTCTAAAACCACTACTACTGTTGACCAATTATTAACAATGAATTGTGAAGATAAATTAGTAGCATTGCGTGCCATATGTCTACCACATTTATTACAATAATCTGAATATTATAAAATTAGCGGCGATGGAAAACAGAGAAGATCACTCCAACTTGTCTTGTTTCGCCGTCAGTGTCCAGGAGCAACTAATTGCCTTCGGACAGTCCAAAAACGAGATCCCGGTTTATTACGAGAAGTCCAAAATACTCATTTTCTTTTACTGTTACTGATTTATTCCACCGTCTTTCTTCAGTTCCAAAATGAATAGTTGACACACTTTTCATCGCAAAGTTCTTCGGATCAGATTCATATCTTTAACGCACGGCATCGATTTACAAACAGAGACGAAGCTTCACAGAGTGCGGCATAACCATAACTTAACAGACTACCCCAGAGACAAAACACAGACTCCTGCGCATGGAATCAACTTACAACCAAAGACTCTCAAATATCAAAAATGATTTTCAAAGAAGTTTTATACTGATAAATTCTGTGACAATTTTGTTCATTAGAAAAAATAGAGTTCTACATATTACTGTAAAATGAAACCTGTATTAAAACAAGTAATTATTATTATCCGATTTTGTTTAATTTGAACGTAAAAGTATCTGGATGACTAGTTTTACAGAGTGTACATATTTTTATATATGAAGCATACTACGTATTTTCATAATCATCGATTAGAATAAAGCAATAGAAATAGTGAATAAATACAATAAACAGCGGCATCTAAGCAAAACACCGAAACTTACGCAAATGTCGGCAAAAAGTAGTGTCGAGGGATTCATTAACAGCGGAACTGGCATCGATAGAGTCAATACGGAAGAGAGAAAATTACCACTATTTTACCACCTCGAGTGGTCGTCCTGGGCGCCTAATCACAAAGGGTGTTCTTCGTACGCGCACAAAGCTCCCCTTCCTCGCCAAGTGTGAAACTTGTGTCTTAATCGAATTTGTTGAGTGTAGGATGTGATGATACATTCTCCAAGGGCGGCATACAATTATCGCCACGTTTCGATTTGGGTGACCGCAGCTAAGCAAGCTCTTGAGTCTGCGAAAGATATTTCTACAACTACATACATCTAATTACACATTCCGCAAGCAACCGTATGGTGCGTGGCAGAGGGTATCTTGTCTACATAAAGTGATTAATATTTTTTAAAAAACTTACTTGCTGTTTATGTGTGTTGCGACGGCGGACATGGGTGCCAAAAGATACTGATAATTGTGTGATACTAGAAGTCTTGTTCACAAATTTTGCGGTCGTGCTTGCTATTACTTCATAAGTTGGTAATTTACTCCCTAGATGGCTTTTTCCTCTGCAAGGGAGCTCTTTGTAGCTACGTTTGGCCTGTCCTTAATGCATGGATACATCAGAGAGACGCCAGAGAAGTGATCTTGACTGTCAGCGGAAGGCAGTCCTTGCCAACCTAACTTTGTAGTAATAAATGAAAAGAGCTAGCTTGCTTCCGTTGTGTAGTATTACTGTTATTGTGTTAACTGGTTTTCAGCTTACAAGGCCATCTTCCAACATTTACTTTCACTGCCACGAAAGAAGTTAGAATATTTGTAAACGACACTGGAAAAAAGTTACACATCTAGATTAAAGCAGAAACGTACAGTAAATAAGATCTTTGACACTGTGATAGCAATCCAAAGTAAAAAGTTGAACAGCAA